>NC_143036.1:15202500-15427500 GCF_057628025.1 Oncorhynchus mykiss | reverse complement strand
GAGAGAGAGAGAGTGTGTGTGTGAGAGTGTGTGTGTATTTGAGTGTGTGTGTGTGTGCCCATTTGTGATTCAGTGGATTCACACTGTTTGTTTTGAGTGTCTTAAATCTGTGTATGACCATCTGACCTCTCCCTCTCCCTCCACCAGGGGGTAGTGTATGGAAGATGTCTGGAACATTAGACTGGACTCCGTGGATGAGAAAGCGACGGGCACGAGTGCTGTGTGCTCTGAGTGCAGTGCTGCTGTGCTGCCTACAGGGCGGTGCCACCGTCAATGGTGCAACTGGTGAGTAGAGCACTGGTCATGTGATGTCACAACATCTCAACAGTGAAACAGGGATAGTTAGAGAGATACTAACATCAGAATTAAGGATTCAATCCCATGTAGGTAGATGGAGAATAGGATGACTTCACACAGTTTAAATAGGTGTACGGCAGTGTCTCTCATCCCTCTCTCATCCCTCGTCCTCTCTCATTCCTTTCTATCAGATGAAGTACCAGTGTTCACAGAGGAGCCTCTGTCGGTGGTCCAGAAGCTAGGGGGAAGTGTGATTCTGAGGTGCAGCACCCAACCCCCCTCAGCCAACATCAGCTGGCGGCTGAACGGACACGAGCTGGTTGCCGGGGCTGTTGGGGAACTGGGGGTGGTACTGGAGCCTGGCACTCTGCTCATCCCCGCCCTCACTAACCTCACCCTGGGCAGGTACCAGTGTGTGGCCAGCACCAACGCAGGGGCCCTGGCCAGTGTGCCCGCCAATGTCACCGCTGCCAGTGAGTTGTTGTTCATGCATTTAAGGTTTATATAACATCCAAACACATAAAGTATCACCTGATGTCACGTTTGTGGTAATAATGGTCGGACCAAGGCGCAGCGTGCGTAGAGTTCCACATGTTTAATAAATGAAACTCACCAAAACAATACAGAACAAACGAAATGTGAAGTCAATGCAGTGCTCACAGGCACTACACAAAAACAAGATCCCACAAATCCCCAGTGGGAAAAGGCTGCCTAAATATGATCCCTAATCAGAGACAACGATAATCAGCTGCCTCTGATTGGGAACCATACCATGCCAACATAGATATACAATGACCTAGATAACCCACCCTAGTCACACCCCGACCTAACCAACATAGAGAATAAAAGGCTCTCTGTGGTCAGGGCATGACACCCGATGTGTAGGTTTCACCATAGTGTGAGTATTTGTGCTAATTTTCAACACTCTCCCTACATTGGCTTTAAGTATATATACCAATCCTTATGCCAAGTTATTTGAATGTGGGAAAACACTGTATCCAACTGAACATACTATTGTACAAAAACCGGTCATAAAAAAACACAATCTGTTTTTAAAGTGTAGCTGTTGGTTAACCAGTAGACTGTTGGCAAGGGCAGAGAAGAGGACTGTAGTGTAACGGGACTCCATCGTGTGGATGCTAAATAGACTGCTAGAGAAGTTAACCAAACCCAAACAGCTACCCGGGCGCTCTGCATTGACCCCCCTTTGCTCTGCTACTGCTTATTATCTCTCCTATTACCCCTATCTATGTGTACATATCTACCTCAATTACCTTCGTACCCCTCCACATATATATCCAAGATATCGTTACTCATTGTGGATTTATTCCTCGTGTTATCATTTTTCTATTATTTCTCTCTGCATTATTGGGAAGGGCCCGTGAAGTAAACATTTCACTGTTGGTCTACACCTGTTGTTTCTCTCTACATTATTGGGAAGGGCCCGTGAAGTAAACATTTCACTGTTGGTCTACACCTGTTGTTTCTCTCTACATTATTGGGAAGGGCCCGTGAAGTAAACATTTCACTGTTGGTCTACACCTGTTGTTTCTCTCTACATTATTGGGAAGGGCCCGTGAAGTAAACATTTCACTGTTGGTCTACACCTGTTGTTTCTCTCTACATTATTGGGAAGGGCCCGTGAAGTAAACATTTCACTGTTGGTCTACACCTGTTGTTCACGGCGCATGTGCCAAATAACAGATGTGGTTTGATGGAGTAGTGAATAATAAGGGTGTGTAGTGGTAGTGTGTATCACTCTCGGGGACAGAGAGGAACTGAGAGGGGGTCTGCCTGGAGAATGTGACCCTGAAGCCTGGTGGTGGGACCTCCTCCCTGACTCTCAGCTCTTCTCCCCACGACACCACATTCCTGTGACGCAGGAGTTATGGTCCTGTAATTGGGGAGAGGGCTGCTTTTCTTGTGAGGGGAAGATAAGGATGTGTGTGTGTGTGTGTGTGTCTGTGTGTGTGTGTGAGAGAGAGAGAGAGACAAAAACGAGTCACAACTCCTGCAGCTCTGTCGTAAGCTGGGTATGTACATAGTCAATGGTAGGCTTTCATCTCTTGACTGTAGTACAGTAGACTACTTTATCACTGACCTCATGCTATAAATGGAAGGAAAGTAGCGAGGAAAACTACCAAAAACAGGTAGTAGGTAGGCAGAGAGAGAGAATGTTTGGTGAGGTTGTCTTAGGCCTGTGTGAGGTTGTGTGTTAGGCCTGTGTGAGGTTGTGTGTTAGGCCTGTGTGACGTTGTGTCTTAGGCCTGTGTGAGGTTGTGTCTTAGGCCTGTGTGAGGTTGTGTGTTAGGCCTGTGTGAGGTTGTGTGTTAGGCCTGTGTGAGGTTGTGTCTTAGGCCTGTGTGAGGTTGTGTGTTATTCCTGTGTGAGGTTGTGTGTTAGGCCTGTGTGAGGTTGTGTGTTAGGCCTGTGTGAGGTTGTGTCTTAGGCCTGTGTGAGGTTGTGTGTTAGGCCTGTGTGAGGTTGTGTCTTAGGCCTGTGTGAGGTTGTGTGTTAGGCCTGTGTGAGGTTGTGTTTTAGGCCTGTGTGAGGTTGTGTGTTAGGCCTGTGTGAGGTTGTGTGTTAGATCTGTGTGAGGTTGTGTGTTAGGCCTGTGTGAGGTTGTGTGTTAGGCCTGTGTGAGGTTGTGTGTTAGGCCTGTGTGAGTGTGTGACTGTGTGTGTAGTTTTTAGAGAGTGGGTGTGTCGTGTTTTCATATAGTGTGTGAGCTGAGAAACAGGAGGTGTTTTTAAGCCAGTTGAGACAGGGTCCCCTCACAAGATGAGAGGTGATGTCACAGTCTCCAGTCTCCCTCTCTCTACCTCACATTCTTTCTCTCTCTCTTTTATTGTCTTTCTCTCTTCACCCTCTCATTCGCTCTCTTCACCCTCTCATTCTCTCTCTTCCCCCCTCTCATTCTCTTTCACTCCTCACGTTCTCTCTTTCCCTCTGTTACTTTCTTTTCTCTCTCACTCCTGCTGAGCGTTAGGTGTCAGGAGTGAGTGTCTCTGTGTGTATCAGTCAATAGGTGTCAGGAGTGAGTGTCTCTGTGTGTATCAGTCAGTAGGTGTCAGAAGTGAGTGTCTCTGTGTGTATTAGTCAGTAGGTGTCAGGAGTGAGTGTCTCTGTGTGTATCATTCAGTAGGTGTCAGGAGTGAGTGTCTCTGTGTGTATTAGTCAGTAGGTGTCAGGAGTGAGTGTCTCTGTGTGTATCAGTCAGTAGGTGTCAGGAGTGAGTGTCTCTGTGTGTATTAGTCAGTAGGTGTCAGGAGTGAGTGTCTCTGTGTGTATTAGTCAGTAGGTGTCAGGAGTGAGTGTCTCTGTGTGTATCAGTCAGTAGGTGTCAGGAGTGAGTGTCTCTGTGTGTATCAGTCAGTAGGTGTCAGGAGTGAGTGTCTCTGTGTGTATTAGTCAGTAGGTGTCAGGAGTGAGTGTCTCTGTGTGTATCAGTCAGTAGGTGTCAGGAGTGAGTGTCTCTGTGTGTATCAGTCAGTAGGTGTCAGGAGTGAGTGTCTCTGTGTGTATCAGTCAGTAGGTGTCAGGAGTGAGTGTCTCTGTGTGTATTAGTCAGTAGGTGTCAGGAGTGAGTGTCTCTGTGTGTATCAGTCAGTAGGTGTCAGGAGTGAGTGTCTCTGTGTGTATCAGTCAGTGGGTGTCAGGAGTGAGTGTCTCTGTGTGTATTAGTCAGTAGGTGTCAGGAGTGAGTGTCTCTGTGTGTATTAGTCAGTAGGTGTCAGGAGTGAGTGTCTCTGTGTGTATCAGTCAGTAGGTGTCAGGAGTGAGTGTCTCTGTGTGTATTAGTCAGTAGGTGTCAGGAGTGAGTGTCTCTGTGTGTATTAGTCAGTAGGTGTCAGGAGTGAGTGTCTCTGTGTGTATTAGTCAGTAGGTGTCAGGAGTGAGTGTCTCTGTGTGTATTAGTCAGTAGGTGTCAGGAGTGAGTGTCTCTGTGTGTATTAGTCAGTAGGTGTCAGGAGTGAGTGTCTCTGTGTGTATTAGTCAGTAGGTGTCAGGAGTGAGTGTCTCTGTGTGTATTAGTCAGTAGGTGTCAGGAGTGAGTGTCTCTGTGTGTATTAGTCAGTAGGTGTCAGGAGTGAGTGTCTCTGTGTGTATCAGTCAGTAGGTGTCAGGAGTGAGTGTCTCTGTGTGTATTAGTCAGTAGGTGTCAGGAGTGAGTGTCTCTGTGTGTATTAGTCAGTAGGTGTCAGGAGTGAGTGTCTCTGTGTGTATCAGTCAGTAGGTGTCAGGAGTGAGTGTCTCTGTGTGTATTAGTCAGTAGGTGTCAGGAGTGAGTGTCTCTGTGTGTATTAGTCAGTAGGTGTCAGGAGTGAGTGTCTCTGTGTGTATCAGTCAGTAGGTGTCAGGAGTGAGTGTCTCTGTGTGTATTAGTCAGTAGGTGTTTGTGTGTAACTTCATGCTCAAACTTCCTCCATGCAGCATTAGATGTAATTGCTAAATGTACACTGAGTGTACAAAACATGATGAACACCTTCTCTTTCCATGACATAGACTGACCAGGTGAATCCAGGTGAAAGCTATGAACCCTGCCCCCCCTCCTTCCCCGCCCCCCTCCCTGCTATCTAACTCCGAATAATCTTTCTGAGCCCTCTCCCGCTGGGACCAATCTGTTTTCACATTATTTAAAACTTCCTGCTTGACTACCTTTGTAGACAACCAACACCCCCCTAACAGACAGACAGACGGACAAGCCCCAAGAACACAGAGTATAGGTCTATACAATACACACTGTGAAGTACATGATTACAAAAACACACACTGGTAAAAACATGCATACATCAACGTCATGAATGTCTGTAGCAGTAACGCACGCACGCACGCACGCACACACACACACAAACACACACAAACACACACACACACACACACACACACACACACACACACACACACACACAGAGTGTTCCTACTGCCCCCTACCTCTGCACATAAAGATGTTGGATGCAGAGTCTGTCTTTGAGTATTTAGAGGCCAGCTCCACTTTATAAATACCATCAATCCTGCTAGTCCAGCATCCCACTCACACGGGGACTGCAGCACACATACACACGCAAGCAGGAACATACAGACTAGCATATATGCACAGGAGGGGTACTTACATACAGACACATGCACACACCCATTCATGTAGTTCAGCCCTTGAGCTGGTCTTGTCTATTAATGTTGTGTATTATGTAATGTTTCATGTTCTGTGTGGACCACAGGAAGAGTATTATGTCATGTTCTGTGTGGACCCCAGGAAGAGTATTATGTCATGTTTCATGTTCTGTGTGGACCACAGGAAGAGTATTATGTCATGTTCTGTGTGGACCACAGGAAGAGTATTATGTCATGTTTCATGGTCTGTGTGGACCCCAGGAAGAGTATTATGTAATGTTTCATGTTCTGTGTAGACCCCAGGAAGAGTATTATGTCATGTTTCATGTTCTGTGTGGACCACAGGAAGAGTATTATGTCATGTTCTGTGTGGACCCCAGGAAGAGTATTATGTCATGTTTCATGTTCTGTGTGGACCACAGGAAGAGTATTATGTCATGTTTCATGTTCTGTGTAGACCCCAGGAAGAGTATTATGTCATGTTTCATGTTCTGTGTGGACCACAGGAAGAGTATTATGTCATGTTTCATGTTCTGTGTAGACCCCAGGAAGAGTATTATGTCATGTTCTGTGTAGATCCCAGGAAGAGTATTATGTCATGTTTCATGTTCTGTGTAGACCCCAGGAAGAGTATTATGTCATGTTTCATGTTCTGTGTAGATCCCAGGAAGAGTATTATGTCATGTTCTGTGTAGACCCCAGGAAGAGTATTATGTCATGTTTCATGTTCTGTGTAGACCCCAGGAAGAGTATTATGTCATGTTCTGTGTAGATCCCAGGAAGAGTATTATGTCATGTTATGTGTAGACCCCAGGAAGAGTATTATGTCATGTTCTGTGTAGACCCCAGGAAGAGTATTATGTCATGTTATGTGTAGACCACAGGAAGAGTATTATGTAATGTTCTGTGTGGACCCCAGGAAGAGTATTATGTCATGTTCTGTGTAGACCCCAGGAATAGTATTATGTCATGTTTCATGTTCTGTGTGGACCCCAGGAAGAGTATTATGTAATGTTTCATGTTCTGTGTAGACCCCAGGAAGAGTATTATGTCATGTTTCATGTTCTGTGTGGACCACAGGAAGAGTATTATGTCATGTTCTGTGTGGACCCCAGGAAGAGTATTATGTCATGTTTCATGTTCTGTGTGGACCACAGGAAGAGTATTATGTCATGTTTCATGTTCTGTGTAGACCCCAGGAAGAGTATTATGTCATGTTTCATGTTCTGTGTAGACCCCAGGAAGAGTATTATGTCATGTTCTGTGTGGACCACAGGAAGAGTATTATGTCATGTTTCATGTTCTGTGTGGACCACAGGAAGAGTATTATGTCATGTTTCATGTTCTGTGTAGACCCCAGGAAGAGTATTATGTCATGTTTCATGTTCTGTGTAGACCCCAGGAAGAGTATTATGTCATGTTTCATGTTCTGTGTAGACCCCACGAAGAGTATTATGTCATGTTCTGTGTAGATCCCAGGAAGAGTATTATGTCATGTTCTGTGTGGACCACAGGAAGAGTATTATGTAATGTTTCATGTTCTGTGTAGACCCCAGGAAGAGTATTATGTCATGTTCTGTGTAGATCCCAGGAAGAGTATTATGTCATGTTCTGTGTGGACCACAGGAAGAGTATTATGTCATGTTTCATGTTCTGTGTAGACCCCAGGAAGAGTATTATGTCATGTTTCATGTTCTGTGTAGACCCCAGGAAGAGTATTATGTCATGTTCTGTGTAGATCCCAGGAAGAGTATTATGTAATGGTTCATGTTCTGTGTAGACCCCAGGAAGAGTATTATGTAATGTTTCATGTTCTGTGTAGACCCCAGGAAGAGTATTATGTCATGTTCTGTGTGGACCACAGGAAGAGTATTATGTCATGTTCTGTGTAGATCCCAGGAAGAGTATTATGTCATGTTATGTGTAGACCCCAGGAAGAGTATTATGTCATGTTCTGTGTAGACCCCAGGAATAGTATTATGTCATGTTCTGTGTAGACCACAGGAAGAGTATTATGTCATGTTCTGTGTAGACCCCAGGAAGAGTATTATGTCATGTTCTGTGTAGACCCCAGGAAGAGTATTATGAGTATTAAGAGTATTACACACATACACCATACACACATACACCATACACACATACACCATACACACACACTCACACACACTCCATACACACAAACTCCATACACACACACTCACACATACTCCATACACACATACTCCATACACACAAACTCCATACACACACTCTCCATACACACATACTCCATAAATACATACTCCACACACACACACATACACACACACACACACACACACACACACACACACACACACACACACACACACACACACACACACACACACACACACACACACACACACACACACACACACACACACACACACACACACACACTCCATGCACACATACTCCATACACAATTATTCCTATATAGTGTTCTACAGTTATTCCCATATAGTTGTTCTACAGTTATTCCTATATAGTTGCTCTACAGTTATTCCTATATAGTTGTTCTACAGTTATTCCTATATAGTTGTTCTACAGTTATTCCTATATAGTTGTTCTACAGTTGTTCTACAGTTATTCCTATATAGTTGTTCTATAGTTATTCCTATATAGTTGTTCTACAGTTATTCCTATATAGTTGTTCTACAGTTATTCCTATATAGTTGTTCTACAGTTATTCCTATATAGTTGTTCTACAGTTATTCCTATATAGTTGTTCTACAGTTATTCCTATATAGTTGTTCTACAGTTATTCCTATATAGTTGTTCTACAGTTATTCCTATATAGTTGTTCTACAGTTATTCCTATATAGTTGTTCTACAGTTATTCCTATATAGTTGTTCTACAGTTATTCCTATATAGTTGTTCTACAGTTATTCCTATATAGTTGTTCTACAGTTATTCCTATATAGTTGTTCTACAGTTGTTCTACAGTTATTCCTATATAGTTGTTCTACAGTTATTCCTATATAGTTGTTCTACAGTTATTCCTATATAGTTGTTCTATAGTTATTCCTATATAGTTGTTCTACAGTTATTCCTATATAGTTGTTCTATAGTTATTCCTATATAGTTGTTCTACAGTTATTCCTATATAGTTGTTCTACAGTTATTCCTATATAGTTGTTCTACAGTTATTCCTATATAGTTGTTCTATAGTTATTCCTATATAGTTGTTCTACAGTTATTCCTATATAGTTGTTCTACAGTTATTCCTATATAGTTGTTCTACAGTTATTCATACTCTGTCACTTATACACTCTTTGTCTGTTTGTCTTTGTCTTGTTTCTTTCTGTCTCTCACCTGAGAGACACACATACAGGGCAGTTCAGTGGAAGAATGCAGGGATAGAGAGAGGTGTGGGGAGGAGGGGGTTAAAGGTATAGTTGGAGGAATTTAGTAGAGCCTGGGGGAGTCAGAGGGGGGAGTCAGGGGGTAGCTGTAAAAACAGGGCCTGATTCATTTAGCAAATGGAGCATCACAGTCTCTCTTTGAGACTCTACTCCTGTCCAGACACACACAGAGACACAGAGACACAGGGACACAGGGACACAGAGACACAGGGACACAGAGACACAGGGACACAGACACAGGGACACAGACACAGGGACACAGAGACACAGGGACACAGGGACACAGGGACACAACTCAGCATGACAGGTCCTGTGCGTCCCATCTCTCTTGGAATCAGGGTTGGGTGGAGGTGGGTGGGGGGTGGGAGGGCGGCACCTGTCAAGGCCAACCCCTGTAGCTCCCCTCTCCTTTTTAAAAATTCCCCCAGAAAGCCAGAAACACACACACTGCCTGCACCGGAAATAGATCAGATATGAAAAAACATCATGCATTCTCAGTCACCCACAGTAAAGGTGTATAGTCAGCATCTAAAGTGAATCACTATTGTGTTTATATCAGTAGATGCCTTAACTCTGGTCTTAACTAAGCTGTGTTCATCTACATTGAAGTGTAAACAACCATATCTGGTTGTCTAGTCAGTCCACTGTATATGAGTGGCTTGGTTACTTCTGTTTTGACAAAAAGTTGAACGGTCCAAGAATAACAACTAGCTGTGCACCTCTGAAAATAATGGAGCGCCGCCATCTTTGTGAAACAGAATAAATCAAGAGAGACTGGTTGACATTTAATTAGGTGAGGGAGTTGTATTTTTGTTTCATTTCACCACTGGATTCCCTGCCTCTAGCATACACTACAGCTCTGATCATTGTTGTTGAATGTTCCCTCTTTCCACTTCTCTATTTTTCTCTCTATTAAACTGTTTTCTTTCTCTCTCCCTCAACACTTAAATATCCTGTAGTCTACTCCCCCACTCTGACATCAGCATTCTAAAGCCTAGCAGCGCAATTTCCTCCCAATCCAAACTGGTTGTTCTTTCCCTGAAACTCTAGAGGCAGGCACCGCTCACCTCTGACCCCTGGTCCAGCCCCTGCGGCCCCCTCTGAGGGGGGTGAGGGGTTACAGGTCAGCCCAGTGTCTGTGCTGTGCAGACTGTGTGTCTGCAGGACAGAGTGGGAGCACATGGCCCTCCAGTAATCCCTCTCCAGTTTCCCACAGTAACCAACCACTAACCAGGCAGGCCCTCAGTCTCTGTCCCACAGTCAGCCCCCTGCTCAGCTCTGACACACACACACATGCTCTATTCATAGAAGTAGAATGAATCAAACAATCTAGAATGATACAGCCCAATATGGCCGCTGGACTGGTCCATTTGCACTGTTATAGAATATTGCCTTGAATTGGAATGCCCATTTTAGTAGTTCCCATCTTCCCATTTCATAGTTATTGTGTTGTCATCCTGCTCCAGATTGATGGACTACAGACTGGAACACTTACACAGGCTGGCTTGGTTGAGGAAGCAAATGTGTGTATATTCCGCAATTGTGTTTATGGGAGAGCTTCTGTGGTGCTCTGACAGGGTTGGCTCCATGGTGGGACATGTTTATGTGTATCTGTGTGTGTTAGTGTCTCTCCTGACCTCTTTCTTGTCCTCCCTGTATTTCAGAGTTGCGTGACTTTGAACAAGACGACCAGCAGGACATTGAGGTGGATGAGGGGAACACGGCTGTGATCGTATGTCACCTCCCTGAGAGCCAGCCCAAGGCACAGGTCCGCTACAGTGTCAAACAGGAGTGGCTCGAGACCTCCAAGGGTATGGATCGATCATTCTGTTACAGGCCTATTCTCTCTCCCTGTCTAGTTTGCATTCTATCCCCCTCTCACTTCCTCCCTCTTTCTCTCTCCTTGTACTCTACTGTAATTAATACTTTTTCTCTCTCTTTGGCATTCTCTCTCTCTTTCGCTCCCCCTCTCTTTATCTCTCTCTCTTTCACTATATCTTTCCCTGGATTACTGGAATGCTGTATCTATCCGAGCTATCTGGCCCATCATTAAACTGCAGGCAATTATCTGGGTAATGTTGAAACATGGGAATACTCTTGTTTATTTTGCAACCATTTATTTCTTGAGTTATTTGAGAGAAAAAGGCCCTCTCTGTGGCTGATATGTAGATGGCTGGGAGCCTTAGGAGAGGATGTGTGGCTTACAGAGAGAGAGGGAAATGATAACCACGTTGAGGAGAGTTCACTGGCTGTCTCTCTGTGAGACTCAAGGACACCACCATGTGGCTGGTGCTGACAGTGCACTCTGTTGTTGAAAGTGCTGTAGGCCTAAATCAAATCAAATCACATTTTATTGGTCGCATACACATGTTTAGCAGATGTTATTGCGGGTGTAGCAAAATGCTTGTGTTCCTAGCTCCAACAGTGCAGTAATATCTAACAATACACAACAATACACACATCAAAAAGTAAAATAATGGAATTAGGAAATATAGAAATATTAGTATGAGCAATGTTGGAGTCCGGAGTATAAATAAATATACAGTACCCGTCAAAGGTTTGGACACCTACTCATTCAAGGATTTGATTTATTTTCATTATTTCAAACATTGTATAATAATAGCGAAGACATCAAAACGGAAATAACACACATGGAATCATGTCGTAACCAAAAAAGTGTTAAACAAATACAAATATATTTTATATTTGAGATTCTTCAAAGTAGCCACCCTTTGCCTTGATTACAGCTTTGTACATTCTTGGCATTCTCTCAACCAGCTTCATGAGATAGTCACCTGGAATGCATTTCAATGAACAGGTGTGCCTTGTTAAAAGGTCATCTATGAAATGTCTTTCCTTCTTAATGCGTTTGAGCCAATCAGTTGTCTTTTGACAAGGTATGGGTGGTATACAGAAGATGGCCCTATTTGTTAAAAGACCAAGTCCATGTTATGGCGAGAACAGCTCAAATAAGCAAAGAGAAAAGACAGTCCATCATTACTTTAAAACATGAAGGTCAGTCAATACAGAAAATTTTATGAACTTTGAAAGTTTCTTCAAAAACCATCAAGTGCTATGATGAAACTGTCTCTCATGAGGACCGCCACAGGAAAGGAAGACCCAGAGTTACCCCTGCTGCAGAGGATAAGTTCATTAGAGTTACCAACCTCAGAAATTGCAGCCCAAATAAATTCTTTACAGAGTTCAAGCAACAGACACATCTCAACATCAACTGTTCAGAGGACACTGCATGAATCAGGCCTTCATGGTCGAATTGCTGCAAAGAAACCACTACTAAAGGACACCAATAAGAAGAAGTCCAAATTTGAGATTTTTGGTTCCAACTGCCATGTCTTTGTGAGATGCAGAGTAGGTGAATGGATGATCTCCACATGTGTGGCTTCAAGACTGTTGGAAAAGCCAAGACTGTGCAAAGCTGTCATCAAGGCAAAGGGTGGCGGCTATTTGAAGAATCTCAAATCTCAAATATATTTTTATTTGTTAAACACTTTTTTGGTTACTACATATTTCCATATGTGTTATTATATAGTTTTGATGTCTTCACTATTATTCTACAATGTAGAAAATAGTAAAAATAAAGAAAAACCCTTGAATGAGTAGGTGTTCTAAAACTTTTGACCGGTAGTGTATATATATATTTACAAAAGTATGTGGAAACCCCTTCAACTTAGTGGATTTGGCTATTTCAACCATACTTGTTGGCTGACAGGTGTATAAAGTCAAACACACAGCCATGCGATTTCCATAGACCATCATTGGCAGCAGAATGGCCTGTACTGAAGAGCTTAGTGACATTCAATGTGGCACCGTCATAGGATACCACCTTTCCAACAAGTCAAATTTCGGCCTTGCTAGAGCTGCCCCAGTCAACTATAAGTGATGGTATTGTGACAGCTCAGCTCAGCCGTGAAGTGGTAGGCCACACAAGCTTACAAAACAGGACCGCCACGTGCTGAAGCACCAAGCGCACAAAAATCGTCTGTCCTCGGTTGCAAAACTCACTACCGAGTTCCAAACTGCCTCTGGAAGCACGTAGGCACAAGAACTGTTTGTCGGTAGCTTCATGAAATGGGTTTCCTTGGTCGAGCAGCCGCACACAAGCCTAAGATCACCATGTGCAATGCCAAGTGTTGGCTGGAGTGGTGTAAAGCTTGCAGCCATTGGATTCTGGAGCAGTGGAAACGCGTTCTCTGGAGTGATGATTCACGCTTCACCATCTGGCAGTCAGACGGACGAATCTGGGTTAGGCAGATGACATGAGAACGCTACCTGACCCAATGCCTAGTGCCTAGTGTAAAGTTTGGTGGAGGAGGAATAATGGTATGGGGTTACTTTTCATGGTTCGGGCTAGGCCCCTTAATTCCAGTGAAGGGAAATGTTAACGCTACAGCATACAATTACATTCTTAATGATTCTGTGCTTCCAACTTTGTGCCCCCGTGCACAAAGTGAGGCCCATAAAGAAATGGTTTGTCGAGATCAGTGTGGAAGAACTTGACTGGCCTGCACAGAGCCCTAACCTCAACCCCATCGAAAACCTTTGGGATGAATTGGAACGCTGACTGCAAGCCAGGCCTAATCGCACAACATCAGTGCCTGACCTCACTAATGCTCTTGTGGCTGAATTGAAGCAAGACCCTGCAGCAATGTTCCAACATCTAGTGGAAAGACTTCCCAGAAGAGTGGAGGCTGTTATATCAGCAAATGGGGGGACCAAATCCATATTAATGCCCATGATTCTGGAATGAGATGTTCGACAAGCAGGTGTCCACATACTTTTGGTCATGTAGTGTATATATGTTATGGGATGAATAGACATTGTGGACAGTAAGTGGATATAATATGTAGTATACCTGAAGATTATGTAGGATAGCATAGTGTATGTACAGTAGTTAAATAGGATGGCCTTGACTAGAACACAGTATATACATATGAAATGGGTAAAACAGTATGTAAACATTACTAAAGTGACCAGTGATTCCATGTCAATGTACACAGGGCAGCAGCATCTAAGGTGCAGGGTTGAGTAACTGGGTGGTACCCGGCTAGTGACTGTGACTAAGTTCAGGGCAGGGTACTGGGTGGAGGCCGGATAGTAATGGCTATTTAACAGTCTGATGGCCCTGATAAGCTGTTTTTCAGTCTCTCGGTCCCGGCTTTAATGGTTAAGCCCGCTCAGGATACTCAAGTCACTATAATTCTGGAGTCAGTTTTATTCTAAATAAGAATATGTTTCTAAACACTTCTACATTCATATGTATGCTACCATGGTTATCGGTAATGAATCGTGAATAATGATGAGTGAGAAAGTTACAGACGCACAAATATCATACCCCCAAGACATGCTAACCTCTCACTATTACAATAACAGGGGAGGTTAGCATTTTTGGGAGGGGTATGACAACTCTTCATTATTCACAATTCATTCAGGATGATCCATAATCATGGCAGCATCCACATTAACGTAGACGTGTTTACCTATTCTATTCTTATTTACAACAAAAGTGACTCCAATATAACCCAATACATTATTTACCATTCATTTCTATTGGGCACAAAATCATCTGAAACACAACCAAAACAAACAGAAAATGCATCCAACAAATGTTTAGTCACAAGCTTGATGCAGTCATTACACGCTATGCATATGGGACCAAATACTAAACTTTACTTTCGAAAGTACTAAACTTTTGAATTTGTCCCAATACTTTTGGCCGCCTAAAATGGGGGGAATATGTAGAAAAGTGCTGGATTTTCTAAACCGTTCACCTGATATGGATGAAAATACCCCCATATTAAAACTGACAGTCTGCACTTTAAACCTCATAGTGATTGTATCATTCCAAATGCAAACTGCTGGAGTACAGAGCCAAAACAACAGTGGGTCACTGTCCCAATACTTTTGGAGCTCACTTTAGAGGGCTTGCCCTGTCTATGCCCGAGGATTACAGCGACAGAATTGTCTCTCGGACCAGTTGTAATTGTGTTGGCCTATCACTATCCAGTACCTACCCAGTGTAGCCTCAATGTTTAAAAAACTCCCTCTGTCTGTCTGTGAACAGGGAACTACCTGATCATGCCATCAGGGAACCTGCAGATAGCCAACGCCACTCTGGACGACGAGGGGCCTTACAAGTGTGCTGCTTACAACCCTGTCACACAGGAAGTCAAGACCTCCACCTCCACTGACCGCCTGCGCATACGCCGTGAGTCACCATGACCAAACACGACCAAACTCTCATTATGAGCATGATAAAGTGATGTGATTTGTAACATTGAAATACCTCTTAATAAGATTAGAACAAGGCCAGTTAGACTTCATTGATAAACAACCCCTCCCTCCCTCCCTCCCTCTAGGTTCAACATCAGAGGCAGCCCATATCATCTACCCCCCAGTGTCTCGCTCCATCATGGTCACTAAGGGACAGCGTCTGGTTCTGGAATGTGTGGCCAGCGGCATCCCGACCCCGCAGGTCACATGGGCCAAGGACGGCCAGGACCTGCGTTTCCATAACAACACGCGCTTTCTGCTCAGCAACCTGCTGATTGACTCGGCGGGCGAGGGCGACTCAGGGACGTATGCGTGTCACGCTGAC
Organism: Oncorhynchus mykiss; assembly: GCF_057628025.1. Taxonomy (NCBI): domain Eukaryota; kingdom Metazoa; phylum Chordata; class Actinopteri; order Salmoniformes; family Salmonidae; genus Oncorhynchus; species Oncorhynchus mykiss. The sequence continues at coordinate 15,412,088 of NC_143036.1, read as the reverse complement.
AACGGCATCGGATCGGAGAGCGCCGCTACAGTGATGTATGACGTGCTGGTGTTCGGTGAGTTGGGCCGAAACTAAGATGAGGTGCTATGGAGGTTTGTAGGTTCCTGTTCCTCTGAAGGCCCTGTGTGATGACACATATTACAAGTTGTGAAAGGATCTGAACCAGAGTTACTGTAACAGTGAGGTGGGGTTAACTTGGCTTATGGAGTCCTTCCATTTGACGGGGTTTTCGTGAGGAGAGACTTGATGATTAGACTGACTCCCGTTTGGCGAAGCGAGAGAATAGTGGGTGCTGTGTGTTTGTGTGTGTGTGAGCTTGGCAGAGTGTTGTTGGGAAACATAAAAGGGCAGGGTTGTGTTATTTAGAATGTGTGTGGAGGCAGAGCTCTCATAGCAGGACTGGGTCAGTGTTTTTACACTGGTTCTGTGTGAGTTTGGGTTGTGTGCTCGTCTCGTAGCAGCTGGCACTAATTAAAGTGTGAGGGCTGCTGAAGGGATAATGAATTCTGCCTCTTCATGACCAGCCAACCATCAACTGACTGGCTTGGAAAGTCTCTGCACGGCACTCACTCACTCACTCACACACTCACACAGACACACACACACACACACACACACACACACACACACACACACACACACACACACACACACACACACACACACACACACACACACACACACACAAATATACATGAACACACACGCCGGCACGCACAACCATACAGACATACTTAAGACTTAATCAAGCTCACTCCCACACAACCATACAGACATACTTAAGACTTAATCAAGCTCACTCCCACACAACCATACAGACATACTTAAGACTTAATCAAGCTCACTCCCACACAACCATACAGACATACTTAAGACTTAATCAAGCTCACTCCCACACAACCATACAGACAGACTTAATTAAGACTTAATCAAGCTCACTCCCACACAACCATACAGTCACTCACAATCAGCCATTATTCAAGCATATATGCTAGACATGACCTTACATTATACTCCCAATACACAAACTAACCATCTCTCTCTGTCTCTGTAGAGCCTCCCCAGGTGATCGTAGAGCTCCAGCAACAGGAAGTGATGTGGGGGGAGAACGCACGCTTCAGCTGCCAGGCCAAGGGTAAACCCACCCCCTCTGTCGTATGGCTCCACAACGCCAGCCCCCTGGCCACGTCGCCACGCCACCGCCTGTCTGCCCGCGTGCTGCGTGTCATCAACGTGGGCCCACAGGATGATGGTCTGTACCAGTGCATGGCTGAGAACGGCGTGGGCAGCTCGCAGGCCGCTGCCAGACTGGTCACCTTGCCAACCAGTAACCCGTCACGGTCAGGGAAGCTGACGTCCAGCCTGTGTCCCCTGAGCCCAGACAAGGTGCTGCGGGAGCAGGTCCCAGTGAAGCCCGGGGCCACGGGTAGCGTGCTGACCCTGGACTGCTCTGAGCTGACTGGGCAGATCTCTGTGGCAGAGGCCCCTGTCATCCTCAGCCAGCCCAGGACTGTCAAGGCCGACTTCTATGATCTGACCTGGAAACCTCGCCACGATGGCGGCTCTGCTGTGGTGGAGTACATCGTCAAGTACAGAAAGGTACATGCTGGTTAACTCAGAAACCCACATGTACTAATACACACACTGTTATGCTTATTCAGTGTAGATTTATATTTGTCTACAACTACATGTTAAGTTCCGCTTTTATTGCCACATCCATAAGTACAGTGAAATGCTTAACTCGCATGCTCTACCCAACAGTGCAGTAATCAATATTTAAATAGTACAACTAATAAAATAAAAAATGCTAAATGAAATAGATATTATATAATGTTGTCTACAACGACATATGTCTTTACATGTCCTCACAAACTAACTAATGCCTCCTCTCTTCTCTCTATCAGATTGAGGACCCTCCAGGTGAGTGGACCAGCAGCTGTATATCTGGGTCTCTCCACAAGCTGACCCTGGCCAAGCTGCAGCCAGCCAGTCTGTACGAGGTGGAGATGTCTGCTAAGAACTGTGCTGGCCTGGGACAACCGGCCATGATGACCTTCAGGACAGGCAAAGGTACATTTATTTACCTATTGATTCATTTATTCATCCAAATGATTATCATAAATGTCCCCATGTTGACGCATTCCCCGGTATTTGTGTATTTTTGCTAATACTCTTGTTTCCGTGCCAACAGGTCGTAGGGGTCCAGGGGGACAGAACGAGCCTCCTAAAACTCCTGCAGTACCATCACCTCGCCTCTCTCGTAAGTCCCCGTCCCCCTCTCCTACTGTCCAGCATGGTTGGAACATAGATGGACCACAGTTCTAACTCTTAGCCCTTTCAGCTGTTTCTAACATCCTGACAGTTGTTATTAACCCCCTCACTCTTCTACTCTGTACTAACATGTGATCTGTCTTGATCTCTCTCTCACTTTTAACACTAAAGGATGAGCTCACAGTAAGTCTTTGTACATTGTTTACGTTACCTGCTTGTGTCTGTGAGTGTTTTGGCTTTAGTGTTATTGAGAGTGAGTCTGTCCTTGTGTCTGAGTGTTTTGGCTCTAGTGTTATTGAGAGTGAGTCTGTCCTTGTGTCTGAGTGTTTTAGCTTCAGTGTGTTATTGAGAGTAAGTCTGTCCTTGTGTCAGTGTGGTTATGTGTGCATTAATATGGACCAATAATAGATTTGATGTCCGTTTAACTTCTATCACTTTTCCACAGCTCCCGAGGCCCCTGATAAGCCCACCATCTCCACGGCGACAGAGACGTCTGCGTACGTAACGTGGATCCCGCGCGGTAACCGTGGTTTCCCCATCCAGTCATTCCGGGTGGAGTTTAAGAAGCTGAAAGGGAAGGGAGGGGGGGAATGGGAGGTGGCTGTCACTAATATCCCCCCCCAACGACTGTCTGTGGAGATCACTGGCCTGGAGAAAGGTGAGCTTCATCACCATCATCATCGTTATCCCTCATGACAAATGGCCTCATCATCCTCATCATTAGCATGACTGATTATCATCAACATTACTGTTTTAGTAATCATCATAATCATACCTATTTGAATAATGACTAAGTAATCAACACGGTTACCATCTGGTCTCCATTAGTGTGGTCAGAGAAAGACAGAGGTTTGTTTGGTTATTTTAACCTGTGTGTGCTTTCTGTTTCCCTGTAGGCATGTCTTATAAGTTCCGTGTGTTGGCAGTGAATGTCATTGGCGCCAGCCCCCCCAGTGTCCCTTCTAAGGCCTACACGGTGCTGGGTGGCGGCAGGCCCAACGAACGCCCTGTAGACGGACCATACATCACTTATAATGAAGCCATCAACGAGACTACCATCATCCTCAAATGGACAGTGAGTGGAACAGGCTGTGTGTCCTTTATGTTTGTGTTGTCATCTTATACCAATGGCTGAAAACTCAAATTACTGTAATTTTGTTAATATTCAATCTTTCATATTTTTTCTCACCACAGTACACTGCCGTCAACAACACCCCCGTCTACGGTTTCTACATCTTCTACCGGCCGACAGACAGTGACAACGACAGTGACTATAAGAAGGACGTGGTGGAGGGTGACCGCTACTGGCACTCCATCAGTGACCTGCAGCCTGAGACGGCCTACGACATCAAGATGCAGAGCTTCAACGAGGGGGGAGAGAGCGAGTTTGGCAACGTGGTTATCTTAGAAACTAAAGGTAAGCAGATCTCTGTCTCTACCTGTATAGCCATCTCATTCACACGTGTACTGTCACAGAGAAATGCTAAAAAAGCAACATTGTTTCTAGAATGAATTTGATAACCTGACTGTAATAAATGTTACATCAACTAAATGAACCCCTCCCTCCCCCAGCTCGTCTGAACCAGCGGCCCTCCCCGTCGGAGACGTCGTCCCAGAGACCAGAGCACTCCGGGGGGCCTGTGCCCCGCCCCAGCGACCTCCCCTACCTCATAGTGGGCGTGGTCCTGGGGGCCCTCGTGTTCATCATCGTAGCCTTCATCCCCTTCTGCCTGTGGAGAGCCTGGGCCAAAGAGAGTGAGTAGTGACGAGGATGATGATGAGGAGGGTGGTGATAGTAGTTGTTGGATCAAGTTCGATTTAGTCACAAAAACAACTGTAGTTGTTTGAACTCAAAGAGTATCTCAGATATTCCCCCTCCTGAGGCCTCCTGAGTGGCGCAGCGGTCTAAGGCACTGCATCGTAGTGCTTGAGGAGTCACTACAGCCCCGGGTTCGATCCCAAGCTGTGTCACAGCCGGCCATGACCGGGAGACCCATGAGGCGGCGCACATTTGGCCCAGCGTCGTCGCGGTTGTGGGAGGGTTTGGCTAGCGGGGATGTCCTTGTCCCATCGGGCTCTAGCGACTCCTTGTAAAGAGCTGGGCACCTGCAAGGTGACTTCGGTCACCAGTTGGACAGTTAAGCAAGCAGTGTGTCAAGAAGAAGCAGGGCGACTTGGTCAGATGGCTCTTGACCGTTGCCTCTCCCGAGTACGTAGGGGAGTTGCAGCAATGGGACAAGACTGTAACTACCAATTGGGGAGAAAAAGGGGTAAACGTACAAAAAAGTATAGTTCCTCTCCCCTTTATGACACTTTATTGAGGAAAAATATACTGACTATAATCTGTTTGTCAGATGTATTGAAGCCATCTTAAGATGAATGCACTCTGGAGAAGAGCATCTACTAAATGACTAAAATGTTACTGACCAATCACGCCATTTTGAATGGACTATTCCCTTGATATATCAGCCCTGGAATCCTTCCATGTCTAACAACGGTGCTTGTGTTTTCTCCCCTCCAGAGGAAATGTCAGACCTGTGTTTCCCAGCTGTGGCGTCGCCCGTCTCCTCCTGCCAGTACACCATGGTGCCCCTGCAGGGCCTGGCACTGGTCGGGCATTGCCCCCTGGACCCCCACTTGCCCCCACCGCACGCCATCTACCCACCCATCGGACTGTACACCTCCAACGGGAAACACCATCGGCCCACACACTGCCTGCCAGGACTACATCAGGTCAGACTGAGTTCCATCCCCATTGGGAACCTAAGCTCACCAAGTTTGTGTCTTGTGCTTCTCACCGATAAATCCCTGTTGGGAGCATATCAGTTTTGAGCACATTGTTTTTCATGAATAACAGAAGTCTAACTGATGTCTCTTGTTCCTGTTGCAGGAGGATGTGCAGTATGATATGGAGTGTGGCACGCTACTAGCACAGACCATGTCAAACGGACACGTCCCAGTCTACCACTACTCTAACAGGTATGTACAGGACTGTTCTCACATCCTCAATTTCAGTCAGTCGGTCCGTCTCTGTGCGTGTATGTACACGTGTGTGTGTATAGAAGCATTCTCACCCAAACATGTCCCTCCTCTCAGTGAGCCTGAGCATCATGGGGACGGAGAAGATCACTGCTTTCTGCCCGAAGACTCCACCCTCCAGCTACTCAACACCTCAGAACAGCCAATCAGCAGTCAGGACCTGACGGGGAACTCCCGTTTTTACACTGGGGACATCATAAAGGAGAATGCCATCAATCAAGGTACAAGTCCGTTCTCACAAAACTTTAACATTATGCAACTTATGCATTTACCTCACGCTTAAGGAGCTATGAATGTGTGTTATGCCCACTGCAGATTTCAAATGACCATTTTATATAAACATGTATTTTACTCCCCTCTGTCTGTGTAGACCCACCCTGCTCTCCCTCTCCTCTATCACTGGAGGAGGAGAACTCCAAGGCGACAACCTCAGCAGCTACAACGCCAGAATCCCAAGATGCACTTCCACTCCAGGAAGTGAACATCCTCCAGAGTGAAACACCGCTGGTAGAACAATCTGCCTGACACCGTCAGATTAAATGGACACTTGAAAAACACTATCAGAAAAACAGAAAACAAAAAGTATTTATTTTTGTATCACAGATATTTATATATTTATGCTTTTGTACATACAAAAACGTTGTTTTATGCTGTGTACAAGGATATGTTCATACTGAAAGACACTTATCTGTGGGTCCTGTCGCTACAACCAGGACAAAGGGAGTTTCTGTTATCACGCTGTAATCCTACTGTGTTATAAAGACAGATCTCTGTTCGTATATATTAATGTCTGCATTTCGTGAATGTGATCCCAATCCTGGTACTGATTTAAGTCACAAATGAAATCTTCAATAGAATGTGGATGAGATACTACAGGATGGAGAGAAGTGTCATTCCACCGTCTCTCTGACCAGGCATCAGCAGCACATCTACCAGTCTCCTCAGTCATTCCCTGTAGAATTCACATTTTCCACAACTCAGACATCTGGTTATTTTACTATCCTCAGCTGGAAATAAAAGACCAACGGACAGGGTTGTGCTGCTCAGTAGAGGCGACTGGAGAGCAAGCATTTGGACGAGGTACTACCTGAATATGCTCAATGATAATGCACATTGGACATAACCCTCATGTATGTTGTGATGCAGTGTTGTGCATATACTCCCACTTCAAACCTGTTCTGTGTTGTCATAGGGGTGCGATTCTCAACGTCTTCCGTTTCGTATAGAAATAACTGAGAAATATTATGCATTTTTCATCATTAACAAAGTATTAACGGACGTATGCAACTTCAAAGCATTCTGCCTTTTGTTATTTTTACAGAACAGAGAGATTTATATATTGTATAGTTATTTATTTTTGGGAGCATGATTTTTTTCCCCTTATCGCTGAATGGGAAAGATTCTGGAAGTTTAATCTGCTCCATTTTATTCTAGACAGAAATGACAGTCTGTTTATGCTGGCCACTACTCCAAACGACTGTGCCTTGTGAGGGAATCTGACTGGCGTGCCAGTATTATTCTTCCCTCACAACTAGGTGCATCAGTATTAGCCTTCCCCACGAGGCATCTGAGATCAAAATGAAGGAGTTCCTGAATCTATAACCCATCTTTATGTGTGTAGACATCGTGGTTACACAGGCAGAAGCACTATTGCATGTAAATAAAGCTTATAATGACATTTCCTTGGTTGTTTTTGCATTTCATTTTAACCCTGTTAAATGGTTTGCACAAAATTGAAATTAGGTGTAATCAAAGACTCTTCTTTCAAAGACTTTCAGATTCATCCCTCACTTGATTTGTCCTTCACCCAACTGAAGGCCCCTATAGTACTGTGACTATTTAGGGAGGGAAACTGATGACAACTGGACATTTACAGACATGGTTCTAATCAATAAAAAAAATGTAATCAACTTTATTTATTTACAGATACACACATATCAAACTAACAATTATCATAAACTTATTTACAAAACATCTCATATATTCTGTACTGTACACCCTGATTTTAAGTTAGTCAATTTAAGTTTGAGAATGGATCCTCATTAGAAGTTAGTCAATGAAATTACAAAACTCTTCATATAATTTTACTAGCAGATAAGTCAGACCTATTTGCAAACCATATGGTTTACGAGCTTCATTTCCCCCATCCTAGAGCCATAGGAGTGCCTGATCAGTGAAATTCTATGACTTCAGTAACTAGGGCAACCACTGCCATGTTAGGGTATCGATAGAACTGCCAGGAAGTTAAAGTATAACACTAACCATAAATAATATGATAAAAACCATTCAGCTGACCAACAGAAAAGATCAGCCCTTCCACCCACTTTAATCCAAACAGAACAGTTGAAATCCTGTCAATTCAATTGGCCATGGCATGACATTACTCCACGTAATACAACTCAGTAAATGTTTAGTCTGAAATGGAATCAGAACATTCCTGACTGCCACGTTGGCACGACAACACCTTAAGTCCCCTCACCTACACGGCAGAGCTCCCATCATGCCCCAGGATATGGCTGATGTTGTGGGCGAGGCGGTTGGGCTGCTTGCCTGAGTCTGCAGAGGAATTGTTGGAGAGCGACAGCAAAGGGGACATTGGCATGGCAGAACCATCAGGCTGCATCGCCGTGGCGATCTCAGGGAACAGCGAAGTGAGACTGAAGTTGGACAGGTGTGGGGTGATGCCAGACGAGTTGCTGATGGGCATAGGGGGCATGTCTGAGAGTAGGGGGAAGGTTGCCTGGGCGAACCCTACGGAGCGCGGGGGAGACAGGATGGAGCCGAAGCGGTTGTTGAGGGGGGCAGAACTGCTCTTGTCGGTGCCGGGGCTGGTGAACATCTGGTTGGAGAAGTACTGGATGGGGATGTCGCTGGCCAGGCTGGGGTGGGCGGCAGGGGGGTAGGAGGGGTAGAAGGAGGGTAAGGTGTTCTGCGGCTCTACGGGGAGCAGGGCCGAGGGGCGGGAGGAGTTGGTCTGGCTAACAGGGGGGATGAAAGTAGGGTTGGCGTTGATAGGAGGGAGGTTCATTCCTCCATCCGGCATGAAGGAGAAGCCAAAGTTCTGGGCCAGGTGTTGGTCAGGCACCAGGTTGTTGTCCCCGGAGACCTGGGCACTGTCTGCCATAAAGCGAACGATACTGCTGCGCCGCGCCTCACTCCCCGACTGTGGTCGACCCAGCAGGTGGACGTCAGGCTCAAAGGGGTTCCCAGGTCTCAGGCTGCCTGACCGTGGTCGCTCTCCAGGCCTCAGCTTCCCGCTCTGGGCCTCCTGGGTGATTTGGCGGGAGCGCTGGCTGACTGCGGTGGGCGGTCTGGAGGAGGCTGTGGTGCGGCCTGGCTCAGAGCTGTTGTGGGGGGTAAGGGGGTGGGGGAGGCCTGTCCGTACCCCTGGGTGGGTGCCCATGTTCCCACTACCATGAGGAATGTGGCCCTTGTTGCACTCCCCAAGCCTCATAGCTGGGGCCTTCTGAGTGGGAGGAACACTGGGGCTGGATGCTTTAGCCTGCATGTCCCCTACAGAGCTGCCAGACACACAGCCGTACTCCATACTGACCGGAGGACAGCACTGGACTGCCCTCTGGTGGTCGGTCTGCTCCAGGAGACTCTGCATAAAACTCTGATGACACCCCTCCTGGTCCCGGGTAAGACCTGGAGCACCAATCTGCATCCCAGGATGGGGTCCACTGTACCCCCCACGGGTTCGCCCATCCCCTGGAGGCCCCTGGTTCATCCTGAAACCCCCCTGCTGGCCTCTCTGAGAAGAGGGACCTGATTTAGGTGTCATGTCCTCAAAGCCCCCCAGCTGATGCCCCCCTTCAGCACCGGCCATTGTTTTAAACGGAGGACACTCAGAGACCCTCTGGACGTCTGCAGAACCTGGGTGGTCTGGGGGCAGCCGGCTCTGAGGGTTGTGTGTGACATTGCCCTTCACTCTGGGTGTGTCCAGGTATCCCCGTAGGTCTGGCTGTTCCTGTGTAGTACCGCGGGTGGCCTGCAGATGAAGCACCATGCGCTGCTGCTCATCACTAGACGAGCCCTTCCCAATGAGGGCCTCTGCAGAGTAGCTGGAGACGCGGTGGTGATCCTGGCGCGGGGGAGCACAGCCCAGGTCGGAGGGCTGGGAGGCAGGGTTGCTGGGCTGGGAGGTCAGGTGCTGCTCCAGGTTTCTAGAGCTCATCAGCCTCTGCAGGGTGCTGTGGTCCTGATCAGACTGAAGGGAGGGGAAAGAGGAGAGAAGAAAATAATGGATAAAAACATACAGAAAACAGACTTTATTGTAAATCATCCTAATGGAGGGCGGGCACATGTTTTTAATGTATACTCAGAGCCACAAAACAAGATAATAAAATCATCATCATTATGTATTCAACACAGCCTCAGTAGTTCCTGTACCTTGAGGTGTTCCTGGGCCAGGTGGCTGCTGTGGTGACCTCGGGGTCCCGCTGGTCCTGGCTGGGCCTCACAGCTCTTCTCCTGGTGCTGCGACCCAAAGTGCTGGATCTGTTGCTGCTGGAGGTGCTGGTGTCTGGAGTGGGAGCTCTGCTGCTGGTGCTGCTGTTGTTGCAGATGTTGCTGCTGTGACAGGGCTTGTGGTTGGTGCTGTTGTTGTGTTTGCTGTTGGTGCTGTTGTTGTGACTGTTGCTGGTGCTGCTGCGACTGTTGCTGGTGCTGCTGGTGTGTTTGAGGTTGTTGTTGATGTGATTGTTGTGACTGTTGATGCTGGTGCTGCTGAACTCCTCCCTTCTCCTGGTGGTGTTGTTTCTGACCCCCTCCAACCAGCCCCCGCTTCTTCTGGACCTGCTGAAGCGCCCTCTGGTGGAGGCTGTGGAGGTGTGCAGGGTCAGGCTGGGTCAGGTGATGCTGGAGCTGGTACAGGTGGTGCCCCTGGTGGTCCTGTTGTTGTTGTTGTTGTTGTTGTTGCTGCTGCTGCTGCTTCAGGTAGGGGTTGCCCCCAAGGTGTTGGCCTGGCTGGGGTGCACCATGCTGGGGGTGGCCATGGGGCAGGTGGAGCACACCTGGTTGGTTGTGTTCCTGTGTGGGCAGCTGGGGGGTGCAGTGGCTCTCGGTGGGTCGGAGCATTGTACTCATGAAGGTGTTGCCCGAGAACAGGGTACCCACTCCGTCTGGGTTGATCCTGGTCATGATGGATGAGGTGGTAGGGGGTAGCTGGGGTACCATCATCTGGCTGTGGTCCAGGGGTTTGACCTCCATGCGGCCCACGTTAGAGGCCGACGAGCAGGTCTTCTGTCGCTTGTTACTGCTGGACAGTATCACATCATCCTGGGCTGGCCTCTTGGAAAAGTCCTTGATGTATCGCGGCTCACCCACCCTCATCAGGGGGGCGTACTCGTTCAGCTGGACTGAACCTGAGAAGGGAAGAAGGACAGAGGTAGAGGTTTGGGAAACATGGGCTGAGTTCCCCGCAGGGGATGGGACTGAGCCCTGCTGCCCAGCCAGACTGAGGGAGCCTGGGTAGGCCTGCTGTTGGCTGGAGCTGGGCCGGATCAGATTGTTGACGCTGAGGGTGCCGGAAGTACCAGACTGGGCCTGGCTCTGGGGGTGAGAGTGGGACTGGGAGAAGGAGATGTTCTGTGGATGTCTGACTGCGGATGTCTGATCTCCAGCCTGGACCCTAACAGACACCTGTTTAGCCACTGGAGTCTCCATCTGTTTGGTGAGCTTTGTCTGTTGTCCAGCACTCCTCTCTTTATTGTTGGAGGCTTGCTGGGACTTGGAGTTGGGTTCCCATGCAGGTGTTGGGGTGTTTGTTGAGGTGGAGTTGTCCACGGTGCAGCCCCCCACCCTCCTCCCAGGACTGTCCTGCTCCAACATAGCCAGGATATCAGTCTGCTCGCTGGCAAAAGTAAACGGTCCAAAATGACCAGGCGAGGAACTGACACTGTGGCCTGTGGGAAGCATAGACGCCACAGAGAAGCCCCTTCCACCACCTGCGCCACCAGACATGAGCGAGTCAGTCTGTCTGTTAGGAGCTGGAGGCTGATCCAAGGGTTCGTGGTCTAGCACGTACACCTGCTGTGGGAGAGTGTAGTCCATTCTAGAGGGAGCAGCATCACTCCTCACGCTCGCTTTCTCCATCGCTGCGCTGGGGTGGCCTTCTGCCCGAGGTTCCTTCTCCCTGCCTGACACTGCTGTCACTTTCAGCTCAGCAGGATGGGATGGTGTGGAAGTGGGCATGGTCATTTGCTGGGTCGAGGGTCTGTTATAGGGGACCCATTTCCTGTATTCTGATGGCATGGTCATGGGGACTGTTACAGAGGGTGAGGCAAAAGACAGGGTGCCAGAACAGGGGGTTGGAGAGGAGGGGCCCGAAGGAGAAGCCACGGGCTGGGACTGGGTCTGGGTTGTAGGCTGAGACTCCTGGCTGTTGGCTGGCTTGGTCTGACCCTGTGATGACAAAGTGAGCTGAGCAGACTGGAGAGACGCCACTGGTCTATTTCCTATTGAGTTTACAGTGCTAACTGAGGGTTGACATGCTGCTGAAGACATCACACCCGTAGACCTAGATCTAGTCTCTGTGGAAGAGGCACCGATAGATCTGCTCTGTCTAGAACTGCCATTAGTGATAGCTGATCTAGTTTGCACAGTGCTGATAGTAGTACTGACCGGCTGTCTGTTCTGTGTGACTGTAGGTCTGAGGTGAGTGGACCTGTCACTAACGGTGACCGCAGGTTGTTTACTCTGAGAAGAAACAGTAGAAGTGACTGTAGGTCTGAGGTGATTGGACCTGTCACTAACGGCGACCGCAGGTTGTTTACTCTGAGAAGAAACAGTAGAAGTGACTGTAGGTCTGAGGTGAGTGGACCGGTCACTAACGGCGACCGCAGGTTGTTTACTCTGAGAAGAAACAGTAGAAGTGACTGTAGGTCTGAGGTGAGTGGACCGGTCACTAACGGCGACCGCAGGTTGTTTACTCTGAGAAGAAACTGTAGAAGTGACTGTAGGTCTGAGGTGAGTGGACCGGTCACTAACGGCGACCGCAGGTTGTTTACTCTGAGAAGAAACAGTAGAAGTGTCTGTAAGTCTGAGGTGAGTGGACCTGTCACTAACGGCGACCGCAGGTTGTTTACTCTGAGAAGAAACAGTAGAAGTGACTGTAGGTCTGAGGTGAGTGGACCTGTCACTAACGGCGACCGCAGGTTGTTTACTCTGAGAAGAAACAGTAGAAGTGTCTGTAGGTCTGAGGTGAGTGGACCTGTCACTAACGGCGACCGCAGGTTGTTTACTCTGAGAAGAAACAGTAGAAGTGTCTGTAAGTCTGAGGTGAGTGGACCTGTCACTAACGGCGACCGCAGGTTGTTTACTCTGAGAAGAAACAGTAGAAGTGACTGTAGGCTTATCTGCTGCAGAAGTGACAGTAGCTAGACTCACAACACTAGTGATAATGAGTTCACTCTGTGTGGAGCTAAAAATACTACTACTACTAACTGCTGCTGTACACGGAGTGACACTTGTCACAGAGGTTTTACTCTGTGTGGTGCATTCACTGGAGACAGTTGGTCCACTATATGAACTAGTAGTCACACTATTACCTTCAGGAGAGGACAGTGTAGAGTTGATACTAAGCTCAACAGGTCTGGTCTGTGTTGAAGCCTCACTACTACTAACTGTGGGTGTGTTAGCTGTAGTGCTGACAGGGAGTGGCTTTGGCTGAACTGTCACAGCAACAGAGGATGGGATTCCCTGAGGCACAGGGACCTCTTGTTCCAGACGGTCCCCTGTTAAAGCCACTGGCTTCGCTGAGATAATGACAGGCCGTCCCTGTTTGGGCTCCTTCTTACTCACTAACTTGGTCCTCTTGGTGATGGCCCTCTTAGGTCTGGGCACTGAGGCTGTTTCAGGCTGACTCCACAAGGCCTTCCCTGTACCCATCGCCAGCCCTGGTCTGTGTGGAGTCACACTGGGGATCTGGATCTGCCTGACGGGGGAACTGTGTGGAGCTGCTAAAATGGGGACAGAAGATGGCTTCTGCTGTGGCACTATAGAGTAGGATGGTGAGGCTAGGGTTCGCTGGACATTACTCTGGGTGGAGATGCACGACGGCATGTCCTGTGAGATGCTCTGGTTGAGACTGCTGAGGGCTCCCAGGGTGTGCATGTTGGTGGTGGGCTCCTTAGTGGTGCTGGGCTCCTCAGCGGTGCTGGGCTGGATCAGCTGGAGACTGCTCTGGCCACCCTTACAGCCTGACTTTTCAGAGGTCTTCATGGGCTGCAAGGCAAACACCTGCCCGTTCACAGTGATGGTCTGAGGGTTCGGGGGAACCGGGGGGGCTTGGGGTGTCTGGGTTTGAGGGACGGGACGTGGTAGAATGTGAACCAACTGTTTACCCCCAACGATCTGTTGCCCAGTGGTGGAAGTTGTGGAGCTGGTAGCGACAATCTGATTGGGTGCTGCTGCAGGCACCATGACAACCTGAGGTTTCTGAGGAGGTGCAGGTGGAGGCTGATTGGAGGCCTGGATGATGACGATGTGCTGACAAGGCGTCTGATTGGTTAAGTCGTCACTGACAACCGACTGGGCTGAGCAGGGATTGGCCTGCTGTAGGATGACAACACTCGGGTTGTTAGTGTTCTGGGGAGTCGTTACCCCAGCATTTGCTGTCCCAGTAGGGTTCATTTGCAATACCTGCATGGTCTGGAGGAGGGGCCTAACAGCTGCCTGGGGGTGGGCTTGAGCCTGGACCTGAGGAAGCATAGCTGGTTGGGGTTGAGTCATGAGGACAGTCTGTGGATGGGAGGGGACTGTTGCCTGTTGTTGTACAGCAGGTTGAGGTCGTGATATCATAGTTGAGTGGGCTACCACAGCAGGCCGGGGCATGATGGCTGACTGAGGGAGGACAGTACAGTGTGGCTGGGAAGCCATGACTGGCTGGGGCTGGTGCTGGGCCAGGATAGCTGGCCGTAGCTGGGGTGTCCTCTGGATGGAAGGCTGGGCTTGGATATGGGCAGTGATGGGTGCCTGGGGCTGTATGGTTACCTGTGGCCTCATTTGAATATGAATGGGTTGAACTGATAGTTTAGTGCCCACAATTTGTTGGATACTCTGCTGCCCAGAGGTGCTAGTCTCTGGGGTGGGGAGTGCCTGGCAGACAGGTTGCACTGTGTTCCCAGCCAGCTGTAAGGTAGTCCAGGTGGTCTGTGTGCTCCCTGCTGCACTGGCCCCGAGGACGGTTGGGCTGCTGTTGATAGTCGTATAGCTCATAGTCCTGGTGGCAGCGTTCTGGGTGGTTATGACCTGGGGAAGGGCTGTAAAGCTGGGGACAGGATGGAGCGAGAGTGGGGTGGTCAAACTGGCTGCAACGGGGAGACTAGGGGCTGGGGTGGCAGGCTGGGGCAAGGCTGCAGTGACCGTGGGGAGTGGGCAGATACCCTGGAGGGTGATGTAGGACACAGAGGGGGGTAGTTTGGGGGCTAAAGGTACCTCTTCTACACACTGTTCCACCAGCTTCATGCCAGGTGTAGACACTATAGGGGCTAGGGTTGCCTTAGGGAGGAGCGGAGGGGCAGAGGAAGGGACACTGACGTGCTGAAGAGCCACGTTCACCCTAACCCCTGCTGTGATGTCACAAGACGACTGAACAATCCCAGCCATGACTGGTTGCTTCCCCAGATCGGAAGCTGGACTAGGTTCCTTCCCTGCTGGGCATATCACATTCCCATTGGAGTAGACAATAATTCCTTTGGGTAGCTGGTGAGTGGGCGTTACTTTGGCGACCTTTGCACAGCGCAGCTTTCCCTTCCAGTGGACGGTGGGGTCGTCCAGGAAGTTGATGTCGTGGGCTTTGAGCAACTCAATGTAGTGGCCGCTCTCCCTCCGCAGCTCGTCCAGCTGACGCCGCAGCCGCCGGATCTCCTCAACTGCAGGGATTGGAGACAACAAGGATGAGTGGTCGTCAACACAGATTCTCAAACACCTGTATGTTATATGTATGCAAAAACAGCTTCGGATAAAAGCATCTGCTAAATGGCATATATTATCAGTACCTCACACAGGTAGATTCAAACACTGTATGTAGACAGACTGGCACAACTAGACGTGTACGCTCAAACACTGTATGTAGACAGACTGGCACAACTAGATGTGTACGCTCAAACACTGTATGTAGACAGACTGGCACAACTAGACGTGTACGCTCAAACACTATGTAGACAGACTGGCACAACTAGACGTGTACGCTCAAACACTGTATGTAGACAGACTGGCACAACTAGACGTGTACGCTCAAACACTGTATGTAGACAGACTGGCACAACTAGACGTGTACGCTCAAACACTGTAAAATGCAAGCAAACAAATTGGAAAATGAACTGTCACACCCTACTTATTGTGAAGCACACACCTTGTACTCGTTCTCCCCCTTCGAGAAGCATGGCGTCATTTTGTTTCTGCAGCTCACTTATGTAAAGGTAGGCCTGGTCAAGGATCATGTTCTTACTCTAAAGACGAAGGGGATGTCAGCATGGGATTTACATGGAGACTGACACAAGACAAACGCATACAGCAGGATATCAACAGGAGCTACAGCCTCAGACCAAAGGATAAATATCACACCTTGAGAAAAGAACCGAGCCTGTAAGTTCTATGGTTCGGTGCAAAAACACACAAAGGAGTGTGTGTGTGGCTGTGTTTAACACAGACAGGTCAATTATGATCCGTTTTGCACTAATTGGTCTTTTGACCAATCACATAAGATCTTTTCAGGTCAGATCTTTTATTTTTTAACCTTTATTTAACTAGGGAAGTCAGTTAAGAATTTGTTCTTATTTACAATGACGGCCTACCCCGTCCAAACCTTTCCCTAACCCTAATGATGCTGGGCTAATTGTGCGCTGCCCTACGGGACTCCTGATCACGGCCGGTTGTGATACAACTCAGGATCGAACCGGGGTCTGTAGTGACGCCTCTAGCACTGCCTTAGACCGCTGCAAAGCTCAGGATTTTTAATAGCTGATCTGATTGGGCAATAGACCAATTAATGAAAATATCAGAATTGGGCTGCCTGTCTAAACGCAGCCTGTGTTACCTGCTTCAGTGCCTGGGAACATGGTAGAAGGTCCCCAATACGGTTAATTCCAGCATTGATCTTCTCTTTTCGCTGTCTCTCAACTTAAGGACAACCAAACAAAACAAACAAAAACTTAGTGAGTCACTCCCAGGAAATGCTGGGAAATGACAGGAAAGGCCAAACTACAACAACAATATTTCACCTGCATTGTGAGATTCCTTGTTTTTCTTCTTTCTGAAAGAGAAAATGGATAAAGAGGCTAGACAATGTTGGGTGCCTGAAAACTTAAATGCAGGAGATTTTATTTGCCCTTACCGTGGTTTATGGCCAGGAGTCTGGTTCTCTGTCATCTCTGGCATCCTGGCCTACTCTACTGCCTGTATAACAGGCACTGGTCACCCCGCTTGCAGGCCTACCATCAAATCCCTTCCCTGGCCGATCTGCAACCCAAACATAAGAGACCAAGGAGTGAGGAGGGATGATGACTAGACAAAACACTTGATTATAAATATGTAACAGATGCACACTCATGAATAAGACACGGCTGTTCAGCAACAACAGTCCTCTCAAATGCAAGTAGCCCCATGATGTTAACAACTAATTTGTAAGGTCAGACATGAGCCACACAACCGTTTTGTTATTAAGCATTTATATGGTTGAAATTCTGTGATAATCACCATCTACTAGTTAGCTGTGTTTATTCTGAATAACACTGTGCTGCATCTATTTATCACAACAAGATGGGACGATATGCGGAAAGCAGACCCTTGCCAATAACCAGGTCGTTGGAATTAAAGATACTGTGGCCTTACATGTAAACAATGAGCTTAGTCCAACGCTGAGCGAGTCGGCTATCCCAGTTAGCTACCTGAAAATAATGAATTAATATTATCTGACATGCTGCCTTGAATGAAATATATTGCGGGCAATAGCGGTTATTCTTGGCGAACAAACGTGATGTTGGCAAAGTGAGTTGACCCATAAACATCCCCATTTTGAACCTAACTTACTTGTTAGGTAGTTAACGTTAGCTCATTAGCTAACTAGCACTGCTATCCTGATGTTAAAGTAGGTTCGCATAAAATAAGCCCTCTTTTGAAGTATTAATTTGAACGACAGAAATAAAACACAACAATCATACTCACATGCACAGTACATGGGATAACAATATCGTGGAAATATAAACACCCACCCCCCAGCTTGCTAGCTAGCAGTGTTAGCTAGCTAGGCTTCACATCAAGCTTACTTAGTGAACAAAATAATGCAATCAAAAGGCCGCCTGGAAAAATTGGCAAATCACCCTTGTGATTGGCAAATCACTTCTGAATTAGGAAAATTATTAAATTAATTAGCTAGCAACTTACCTGTACCTTCCCCATTTTGGAATTTAGTTCCTGTCAAAACTTTGGTTTTCCCAGAGAGGAGGAAGAGGCCCAACTCGGCGGAAAATCTGTCTCCCTCCAGCAGGTGGCATATTTTTTTATTTTTAGAATGGAGGCCAGTGTCGAATTTGCTAAACAAAACAGTGAATGTCTTATTTGCCACGCGAGGTTTATTTGATATAATATAATGCTTATGTTGTTACGATTGTACTGATATAAGTAGGACACGTGACACCCCGGCAACTTTGAGTTGTCTCGAGATGGCTATTCATGAGGCTAGTAGCATCTCTCGACGTCAACAACCCTCACCGAATATTCCAAAATAATTACAAGTGGGACGGCTGGTCGTTATGCTGCGTTAGAAGAGGGACGCAAAAACTGCCATACCAGTCGGCATTTCGGGACAAGAAAGCGTTTTTTATTTATTAAAAAAGAAGAATGCGGGTGACCGCAAAGGTAAGCCAGCACGATGGTATGCGTTGCTATGGTAATTTCAGTAAACAAATCACTGCTAAACAACATCCGGTAGAAAATTATGATATGGCTCACGGCAAGATGAGATATTTGAACTCTGGCTGCAAGTCCGGTCTACGGTGACGGCATTTACCATCGTGCTCTCATTGAAAGACGATCCAAGCGCAGCATTAGTTACTTTTTCATGTTTTGACCCAGTCTTTTCATTCTAATCCTTCGACGTTGCTATGCTAAACAAATAATTGGCACGTTAGCATGCAGCGAATCAATGATGAGACAAGAACTTCAATAAATAATGATTTAACAAATATCCAATACGTCATGGTATGTTGCGGGAGTGGTTGTCTCACAACGCCCTCATATCAACCAATCAGCATCCAGGATCCAATCAACTCTCACAACCTAACACAAAAATCAAGTAGTAAGGAGAAAGAGGCGTAGATAAACTGAAACGAATTGGAATCAAGAGATTCGGTCTATGATCCAATCAAAATATGTACTGGGTCATACTCCTGGAATGTAATTTGAAAGATTGACGGCTCAAGCAGGATCACTGTACAAACCATTGAAAGTGATTTGAGCTTGTTGTACAATAGTGCATTTTTATACTCATGTATTTGGACTTCCTGCTGTGGAGCAAATTGCCCCTCAGGGATAATAAAGATTATCTGAGTATAAGGAGATGATCAACATTCCCTCTGAAATACGCTTGTGCAATATGGACTAGTTTCAAATAGGTTTCTTCATTATGCTGTTTTCAATCTGCTCGATATCCCAGTCTTGGACAGTGGTTTTGGATATACAAAGAATTAAACATGAACCCACAATGCAAATAGTATTTATTTTTATTTAGGTGGTTAAAAAGTCTTACAATATAGAGCTCCAGAAAATATAAAATTCTTCAAAGAAAACAAAACATGCTTTTACAACAGTGGAGGGGGGACTACTCTCCCAGCATGCAG
This sequence comes from Oncorhynchus mykiss, assembly GCF_057628025.1. Taxonomy (NCBI): domain Eukaryota; kingdom Metazoa; phylum Chordata; class Actinopteri; order Salmoniformes; family Salmonidae; genus Oncorhynchus; species Oncorhynchus mykiss. The sequence continues at coordinate 15,392,937 of NC_143036.1, read as the reverse complement.
TCGGCAAGGTTTCTCCTGGGCTTCTGGTTCTGTTCTGAGGGGCCCACAGAGGAAACTCCCAAACCAACATGCAACCTTCCCACAATGTTGAATAGATAGATGGTCATGAGTGAAGCGCACAGAAAGGTTACTGGAGAAATCTAGTTGACTTGGTTACAACCTCCTACTAAAGGTTAGTCTCGGTACCAGACAGTACTCAGGCTAACTATAAAGTGCCAATCTAAACAGAAGCATCCACAACAAACTCATTCATGCACTCCACCAAGGCAGAGAGCTCTCCATCTTAGCCAGTCAATTGAACTGCTCTAGTCCTGAAATGGAGATACAATAGATTGGTGCCACAATTATTGTAAATACACAGACTGGGTACTCAACCCCCCCTACTGGATGTCTTGTTCCATCTTTGTACTTTGACAAAAACATCAACATCACCAGTTATATCCTTTGATCTCATACATCTTTGCCCATCTCACACCCCGAACTCTTGAGGGTTTCCTGAACACTCTCACACAGCATCTGTGGCAAGCCCAGGAGAAGCCCTGAGCCAGTTGGCATTTAAGAAGGAAAAAAAAAAAAAAAGAGCTGAAGAGAGAATTAAAGATGGGTTGAGAAACAACCATTCAGAAACAAAAGGAGAATCCACTCCCCCAAATCTTCCCACACCTTGAAACTGTTCATCAATCCTCATGCCCATTCTATGAGGGCTCTCATTTCTCCTTTCCACCTCCGGAGTGACGTCAGAGCTTTGACGTCACGAAGAACAACTGCATCCCCTATGCAAGGCTCACACTTCGCATATTGCCAGAAGAAGAAACAGGAAGTCTAACCCACCAGTAAAAACTTCCCATAAGTTCCTGGGCTCGGGTGGTGATGGGCTGGAGTTCAGTGTTATGAAGGAGTCACCATGACGACTCAAAGCATCAATAATGTTGCCAGTTGGGGACTTCCTTCGTCAACGATAGTCTCTTACCGTACATTTTTTTCCTATTCAGTTCTATTGTTTTTTTTTTGTCCAGACACCAAAGATATGTCCCCTTACCCTTTATAACCGCTTTTAAAAACTCAAACACAAAAAGTATGATTGGCAAACACAGAACCCCACCAACATTTCTAAACTGTCTTAAGTCTGCAGCTTTTCTGAAAACTTTTGGATTCTGAACCCTTAGATTAGTTTTTAAAAATCTTTTATTGGGACTCTTTTTTTGCAAAATAAAAATGGCATGTTTTGTTTTTTTAAACTTAGATTTTTTGTTTCTTTCTTTTTAACATCCTTTGAAGAAAGTGGTGAATGTGTCGACCCATAGGCATCTGTCACAGTTCTGTTTCTGGGGGAGGGGGGAACGACCATGCTCTTTCCAGAGGCTGCAGCCCCTACTCGGTCTTCTGCAGCTCTTCCCCAGGGGGCGCACACGGGCTGCGCAGGCTCTTCTGAAGCACGTGGGCGTCTGCAGGCTCTATCCTCTTGTAGTAGTTCTTTTTCGTCTCGATGATCTCAAAGCCAAACTTCTGGTAGAAGTCGATGGCCGACTCGTTGCTGATCTGCACGTGACTGTCAGATGAGAGAATGAATCCAAATCAAATAACATTTTATTTGTCACATGCGTCATAAACAGGTGTAGACCAACAGCGGAACGCTTACTTACGGGCCCTTTCCAATAATGCAGAGAAGATAAATAATAGAACAATTATACCACAAGGAATAAATACACAATGAGTCATGATAATTTGGATATATACACAGGGTACGAGCATTGAATCGATGTGCAGGGGTACGAGGTAATTGAGGTAGACATGTACATATACCTAGGCAACAGGATAGATAATAAACTGTAGCAGCAGGGTATGTGATGAGTCAACGCAGATAGAAGCGTGTGAATTAGGAGGTAAGGGATGACGAACATTTTCAACTGACCACTGAGGATGCATCTCAATAGCAGGGCTTTTCCTCCATCTGCACTGATGTGAAAACAGAGAAATGGTGAAAGCAATATGGTGTATAGTATGCCCATACCAGGCAATTGCTTTCACCTGTCCAGTTCTTTCACATCAACACAGTGAACGGACATGAGAAGAGCCCATTTAGATATACTGGGATGCACAGTAAAGAGCTTACAGACTAAGCACCAAAGGTAAACTTCCATGGGTAGGGTGGCAAATCGCAGGCAGTTTTGCTAGCGCTGTGGTTTGTGGTCCACGTTCCCGTGAGCGGAGCTGTTGGCTTGGCACTCGAGACGCCAAAATACGACAATTAGCTTTAAGTCTTAAGCGGCCGCTGCACATGGTTGACCAATGAGCGGAGTTGTCAACCAATCAAACAATGTTTTAATGACAACATTCAAGCTGACAACTGGAAGCGCTGGTCTCTACATACGGTAGGCAGAGTCTCTTGTGGTTCGATTGCCGTTTACAGTGGCACATCTGTAAGCGCCTTAAGACGCAGAACACAGATCCTTCATTATAGACTTACAGGTAAATGTTGTCAAAGGTGCCATCCTTCTCGCAGATGTTTAACACATGGTTCAGCATCTTTGTTCCTGGTCACAATACAAGAGAGAAGATCAGGAGTTTGACAACATGCAACACCAGTGACTAGCTCTGACTTGGCAGATGATAAATACCTTTTCCTCAATATAGTAGCTATGACTGATATGTGGTTGTCCCACCTAGGTTGCTTAAGATTATGTATATAAAAAAAAGATATATATATATATATATATATATATCATGTAAAAAAACTGCAAACAGTAAGAGGATACAAGTGAATATGGTGTGAAGCTGGCTATTGTCGATGTACGAAAACAAAATGATCTGCACCGTACCTATGCCTAACCTGCGGTAGGGCGCTAGGCAGCCCAGTGTCATGATATACAGTCTCTTCTGGTTCTGAGAGTGGTCCACTCTGCAGCACACTGCCCCCACCGCAATGTCATTGAAGTATGCTACAAACACAGGGGTCAGAGGTATTACACATCAGTGCCATGTAGCATTTTCTCACAACACTCCATAAGTAAACAACCAAAACAAGTGCATCAATATCAGACTACAAGGGACTACGTCATTGGGCAAGCCCGTCTCGTCTTACCTAGCTTGGCGAGCTCTCCCACTTCGAGCACGTCCTTGTAGAACTTGTCATTGTAGCTGACGGGAAAGATGACCTGGTTGAGGCGTTTCAACTGTTTAATGTTGTGGGGCGTAACGTCCCCCAGCTCTATCCGGCTACTGAAACAAGAGCAGAACAGTCAACCAGCTGGGCAACCAAGCAAAATGACACACTAAATGATCAAAAGTATGTGGACACCTGCTTTTCAAATAATTAATTCCAAAATCATGGGCATTAATATAGAGTTGGTCCTCCCTTTGCTGCTATAACAACCTCCACTTTTCTGGGAATGCTTTCCACTAGATGTTGGAACATTGCTGCAGGGTCTTGCTTCCATTCAGCCACGAGAGCATTAGTGAGGTCGGGCACTTTTGTTGAGCGATTAGATCTCGACAAACAGTTTCTGTAGGGACCTCTATTTGTGCACGGGAGCATTGTCATGCTGTCAAACTGTGCCACAAAGTTGTAAGCACAGAATCATTGAGAATGTCATTGTATGCTGTAGCGTTAACATTTCCCTTCACTGGACCTAAGGGGCCTAGCCCGAACCATGAAAAATAACCCCATACCATTATTCCTACTCCACCAAACTTTACCGTTGGCACTATGCATTAAGGCAGGTAGTTTTCTTGGCATCTGCCAAACCCAGATTCATCCACTGACTGGTAGATGGTGAAGCGTGAATCATCACTACAGACAATGTGTTTTCACTGCTCGAGCCCAATGGCGGCGAGTTTTACATCACTCCAGCCAACGCTTGGCATTGCACATGGTGATCTTAGGCTTGTGTGTGGCTGCTCGACCATGGAAACCCATTTCAGCTCCTGACAAACAGTTCTTGTGCTGACGTGCTTCCAGGGGCTGTTTGGAACTCGGTAGTGAGACCATTATAACACGTTCCAGCATTCGGCGGTCCCGTTCTGTGAACTTGTGTGGCCTAACATTTTGCAGCTGAGCAGTTGTTGCTCCTAGACGTTTCCACTTCCCAATAACAGCCCTTACAGTTGAGTGGGGCAGCTCTAGCAGGGCAGAAATTTGACAAACTGACTTGTTGGAAAGGTAGCATCCTATGACGGTGCCACGTTGAAAGTCACTGAGCTCTTCAGTAAGGCCATTCTACTGCCAATGTTTGTCTTTGGAGATCGCATGGCTGTGTGCTCGATGTTATACACCTGTCAGCAACGGGTGTAGCTGAAATAGCCGAATCCACTAATTTGAAGGGGTGTCCACTTACTTTTAAATGTGGCACTCATATCCACAGTGACTGATCCACAAGTGTGTACACATACCATGACCAAGGCACAACTCGCATTAAGTATTTTGGTAAACACAGATGTCTAACAGTGCCTGAGGACATGATATGGTCTGCCTTGAGCTCTTCTAGGGAGCTGGCTGGGCAGCCAGTTCTCCTGCCACTGTGTGCCACCTGGACCAGCCCAGATGCATTGACAGCTGCCAACTGCCATCCCAAAAGGTTAACAGTGGCATCAGGCACACAAGCACTACACCAGACACAAAATCTGCCCCCCAAGGCAAAACCCCACATTAATTCAATTGGGATGACTGACATGTTACATGCAATCTTTGTGCATGTAAACAGCCTTTCCTTTGTGCCTTGATCATGAACGATTAGGCATGATGTTTAGGTAAATGTCAATCTCTGGGACTGAGAGTTTGTTTTCGTGTCTCTTGAGTTTGACCATTTGCCTCCAATTGATTTACTCCTGGAAGCGCACAGAGGTATTTATAGGGCGACTCATGTTAAAACCTCAATGCTGACAACAGCTGCTGGTCACGTGTTCGACGGCAATCAGACAGGCCGGATAGTGACAGCAGAGACCTGGCGACGTCGCCAATATTCATCTGCTCTGAGACCCCACCATTAGTCTGTACCCCCAGGGGTACAACCAATACAAATTGTGATAATTGTATTTATTATTTTTATTTTTATTTTTAATCTTCACATTTTCAAACAGTACATTTATATTTTTCAACAGGGTTATACATTTGGGTGATATTTTTTTCTAACCCGAGTAGCCTAGTTTCACTGCCAAGAATAAAGTTAAACCATCTAGTGTTCAGTGAATAAGTCAAACAGGTAGCCTAGTCAAATAATTAACAACCAATCAAAACCTTTACTCTCTCGTGAGAAATCTTGCGCAGACATTTAAAAACAAAACAATGTGAAAATGAGTTCAGGTGAGAATAAAGATGACTTTTGAAGAGTAAGACATGTAATAAAGCAACAGATACCATAAATAAGAAGGGGCTAGAAGCATCTTATATGGTGAGCTACCGAGTGGCTAGGATAGGCAAGCCCCATTCTATTGTGGAGGACTTAATTCTTCCTGCTGCTGTGGATATGGCTGGGACAATGCTGTGGGAAAAAGCCAACTAAACAATGGCTTCATCAAACAACACTGTTTCACGACGCATCAGTGGCATGGCAGGAGATGTTTTGAAACAATTACTTCTTCGTATACAAGCCAGTGAATTATATGCGTTACAGTTGGATGAGTCAACAGACGTGGCGGGCCTGGCACAGCTCCTGGTATATGTCCGTTACGGTTATGGGGGGTCAATTAAGGAAGACATCCTCTTCTGCAAACCACTGGAAACTAGGACAACATGAGGATATTTTTTAAAGTACTGGACAGCTTTGTGACAAATGGACTTTGTTGGTCAAGATATGTTGGTATCTGTACGGATGGCACAATAGCCATGACAGGGAGATATAGTGGCGTGGTAACGCACGTACAAGCAGTTGCTCCCGACGCCACTTGGGTACACTGCAGCATCCACTGAGAGGCCCTTGCTTCCAAGGGAATGTCTGACAGCTTGAAATACGTTTTGGACACTACAAATGAAAATGGTTAACTTTGTTAAAGCAAGGCCACTGAACTCTCGTGTATTTTCTGCATTATGCAATGATATGGGCAGCGACCATGTAACGCTTTTACAACATGCGTTGGTTAACAAGTGGCAAAGTATTGACGGTTTTTATTTTTTATTGAGAGACTAGCTTAAAGTTCTCTTTACTGACCATTTTCACTTGTCTGACCGGTTGCACGATGACAAGTTTCTCACATGACTGGCCTATCTGGGTGATGTTTTTTCTCACCTGAATGATCTGAATCTAGGATTACAGGGAGTCTCTGCAACTACACTCAATGTGAGGGACAAACTTGAGGCTATGGTAAGTTCTGTCTGCATTAACAAGGACAACACACAGCTCTTTCCATCATTGGATTATTTTTTTTGTGTGCAAATGAACTCAAGCTGACGGACAACGTCAAATGTGATATAGGGAAGCACCCGAGTGAGCTGGGTGCGCAATTACTTTCCCGAAATGGATGACAACTGGATTCGTTATCCTTTCATGCAAGTCCACTTACCGATATCTGAACAAGAGAGCCTCATAGAAATTGCAACAAGCAGTTCAGTGAAATTTTAATTTAATCAGAAGCTATTGCCAGATTTCTGGATATGGCTGCGCTCAGCGATTTGCCTTGGCAAGACACTGATGCCCTTAGCAACCACGTACCTATGCGAGAGTGGCTTCTCGGCCCTCACTAGCATGAAAACTAAATACAGGAACAGACTGTGTGTGGAAAATGACTTAAAACAGAGACTCTCCCCAATACAACCCAACACTGCAGAGTTATGTGCATCCTTTCAAGCACACCCTTCTCATTAATTTTTTTAAATGAACAAATAAGGTTTTATATATAAGATAGCTAAATAACGTGCAAAATTACTGATAATTTTTATATTATTATTTGTGCCCTGGTCCTATAAGAGCTCTTCGTCACAAGCCGGGTTGTGACAAAAACTCACTCATTCTTATTAGTGATGCACCGACATTACATTTTTGGCCAATACCGATATCTGACATTTTCCTTGACAAAAAAAAAGTGGCATTTTAAGCATTCTGTTACAGTTAAGTAGTTGACGCAGAGGTCCCTGGTTCAAATCCAACCAGCTGTGATTGGGAGTCCCATAGGTCGGCACACAACTGGCCCAGCGTTGCCCGGGCCGTCATTGTAAATAAGAATTTGTTCTTAACTGACTTGCCTAGTTAAATAAAGGTTACACACACGCACCAAAAATGTATTTTGTTGGCATTTACGTATGTCCCCATTACCAGTAAAATGTCATCAAAACCTATTTCTTTCATTTACTTGCTGTGCTGTTTTGTTGTTAATTTGTTCAGTCGTTTCATTCTCAATCAGGTTTTCTACGTAACGCCGTTTGGGTCTTTCCATGTCAAAAAAGCTTGTTGACCAATCAGGACCTGAATAATACTACACGTCACAATAATTTAACGCGTTCATTAATTTGACTAAGTTAATACATATTAATTACACTATCATTAATTTCATATGTCACAACGATTCATCAATACGTATGCTATGATGGTGGTAAAGTTGTCTCGCGCATCCTACAGTGCTGCTCATTAAAAAAAGCTTGCTAGCTCATGAATGCAAACAATGTTCTTTCCCAAAAACATAGGAAAACAATGTAATCCAGATGTCATCTAAATTAACCCTAATTTATAAGACAGCTCTTATTTGATTAATGGTGGTCGGACCCATCTATGTGAAGCTAGCCACAATAATGATTAGCTACAATAGTGGACTTTGCGGTTAGCCTTCAAAATTAAAGTATGACAATTATTCTATTTCTATTCATTTGCGTCACTGTCAATGACACTTATTTTGAAAGCAAACCGAAAATTCAACTATTGTGCCTAATCCTTATTGTGGCTAGCTTCACAACACATAACCAGGTCTGGTCGGGCATCACTAGCCAGATGAAGCTAGCTGGCTGCTTATAACGTTAGCTTTGGGCAACAGGGTTAAGTAGCTGGCTAGCTATTTATTTTCATGAATTGAAGTTCAATTTCCATAGGCGAACACCAACTTACAAGGATTCCTAAATCTTTGCAAAAAATAATGAAAATGACTGCAGGTTCTACTGCTCATTGTTTTCAGGCTGGTTGTATTGGTGCTAGCTAGGTACCAAGCTAAAGCTAGTTACCCCAGTAGATAGCTTTAATGTCTCGCTGAAAATGTCTTACTCTTTCAAATGACTGCTCGACTTGTTGACTGCTCTATCCACACAGCAGACATTGTGGGCTAGGTTAGGAATGCTGTGTTAAAGTGTAGCGCAAAATGTTACGTGGCGTCATTACATCATGTACCTACGTTATATAGGTATGCACATCAGCTCTGACATCGGTTTTTAACGCCGGCGTTAAACTAGACATCTGGCCGTTACCGATGTTTGCATTTTGAAGCTAATATCGTCCAATTCTGATATGTTCACTGATATATCGTGCATCCTTAATTCTTATGTTTAATAAATGTATCGTATAGTGTGTTTGTGGCAGGCTTACAATGATGGCAAAAAAACTAAATTTGAGTGTGCTGACCCTGGTGCTAGTGGGGTACGCAGCTGGAGGTTGAATGAAGGGGTACGGGACTATAAAAAAAGTTTGGTAACCACTGTTAGGGGAACTTGTTTAGTAAATAAGCAAACAACCTGAAATTGTGGTTTGATTATGTATCAACATGGAAACTACACATCAGTGTTATTTGATCCACTATCGGTAGGCTTTCGTCCCCATTGATAAAACCACGTAGCCACATATACTGTAAAAACGTTCGCTACATTGTATCTAGCCCTTGATCATGACTGAGTTCCATTACACACAAATCATTGGACTAACGCATCTTATGTACGGGGGAGTTAACGTGCATCGCTTGCAGTACGGTTTTGGAAGCATAAGAACTTTGTTTCATATCAGCAAGGAATACATATTCTAAAATCAAAAAAAGGTTAAATTGATACACACCTTTATAGTGTTGGGGTTCCCAAATGGCAATTTTCCCAAGTTACAACGCTTGTTAACGGAAAACAGCCGTTAGACGGAGTGAACTACCTGTGCTAATTTGCCATCTGCGTCTCCGAACCCCTGTGTGTAAACTGAAGACACCACAAACGTGTTGTCACTGAAAAATACTGTAGGCTGCAACTGTGTTAAAACCAGTTAACAGTAAGTGTATATTTGGCATTTGTGAAATTATTTTGATGTGATATGAAAGTAGAGGGATTTATGTTTCCTGAACTGCACCGCAATTGAGAATCCATTCACGTTTAGATAGAGCATTTGGCTGTTTTGGCATCCAGAGCCAATTCACCTCTAAACAGAACATGTAAGGACCTTGGACTACAAGAGTTAACCTTAGGCTCCTTTGGTCCATTATTGGGCTACCTTGTATAACTTCACTTCAACTAGCTAGCTGTGTGTTACTTACAGTAACAGAACTTAGCCATTTACAAAGTATCCACTTGGGAACTGATATTTTGTAACCTTGGCAGATAATTGCATAGGATAGGGGTCGACTACCTGAAAGCACATTGGTTAACAGCCTGGTCTCAGACTAGAGGCATCATAGTAAATGTTATTCTGAGCTACTCTAATTAGTATGATGTTTGGTATGGTTACGAGTCCAAAGGTTGCAAGTTTGATTCTCATCACGGACAACTTAAGCATTTTAGCTAATTAGCAACTTTAACTATACCGAACAAAAATATGAACGCAACATGTAAATTATTGTTACCATGGTTCAGAAGCTGAAATTAAAGATCCCAGAATTGTTCCATAGGGACAAAAAGTTTCTCTAAAATGTTCACAAATTTGTTTACATCCCTGTTTAATGAGCATTTCTCCTTTGCCAGGATAATTCATCCACTTGACAGTTGTGGTATATCAATAAGCCGATAAAACGGAACGATCATTACACAGATGCATCTTGTGCTGGGGACAATAAAGGCCACTCTAAAATGTGCATGTTTCTCACAACACAATGCCAGATGTCCCAAGTTGATGGAGCGTGGAAGAGCTCCGAGACAGGATTGTGCCGAGACAGATCTGTGGAAGGATTTTTACAAATTCTGCAGCATTGAAGGTCCGCAAGAACACAGTGGCCTTCATCTTTAATTGGAAGAAGTTTGGAACCACCAAGACTCTTTCTAGAGTTAGCCACCCGGCAAAACTGAGCAACAACGTTGCCTATGGGCACAAACCCACCGTTGCTGGACCAGACAGGACTGGCAAAAAGTGCTCATCACTGACAATTAGTAGTTTTGTCTCACCAGGGGTGATGGTCGGATTTGCGTTTATCGTCAAAGGAATGAGCGTTACACCGAAGCCTGTACTCTGGAACGGGATCGAATGTGGAGGTGGAGGGTCCGTCATGGTCTGGAGCGGTGTGTCACAGCATCATCGGACTGAGCTTGTTGTCATTGCAGGCAATCTCAACGCTGTGCGTTAACAGGAAAGACATCCTCCTCCCTCATGTGATACCCTTCCTGCAGGCTCATCCTGACATGACCCTCCAGCATGACAATGCCACCAGCCACAGTGCTCGTTCTGTGCGTGATTTCCTGCAAGACAGGAATGTCAGTGTTCTGCCATGGCCAGCGAGGAGCCCAGTGCTCAATGGGATTGAGATCGTCTGGGACCTGTTGGATCGGAGGGCTCGGGCTTTCCCCCCCATTTGTGCCTTTGTGGAAGAGTGGGGTAACATCTCACAGCAAGAACTGGCAAATCTGGTGCAGTCCATGAGGAGATAAACTGCCATACTTAATGCAGCTGGTTGCCACACCAGATCTGTCACTTTTGACCCCCCCTTTGTTCAGGGACACATTATTCCATTTCTGTTAGTCAAATGTCTGTGGACCTTGTTCAGTGTATGTCTCAGTTGTTGAATCTTATGTTCATACAACTATTTACACATCTTACGTTTGCTGAAAATAAACACAGTTGACAGTGAGAGGACGTTTCTTTTTTTGATGAGTTTATATTATTCGTAGCAGTCTATTTACCACCACAGAATGAAGCTGGCACTAAGACCGCACTCAACCAACTAAGGCCATAAGCAAAGAAGGAAATGCTCACCCAGAAGTGGACCTCCTAGTGTCCGGGGACTTTAATGCAGGCAAGCAAATCAGTTTAACCACATTTTTACCAGCGTGTCACATGTGCAACCACAGGGGGAAAAAAATCCTAGACCACCTTTACGCCACACACAGATGCAGACAAAGCTCTCCCCTGTCCTCCATTTGGCAAATCTGACCATAATTATATCCTCCTGATTCCTGATTACAAGAAAAAACTAAAAGCAGGAAGTACCAGTGACTCGTTCAATGCGGAAGTGGTCAGATGACGTGGATGCAACGATCAGATGACATGGATGCTACACTACAGGACTTTTGCTAGCCCAGAGGGGAATATGTTCCGGGAATCATCCAATGGCATGAGGAGTAAACCACCCCAGTCACCGGCTTCATCAATAAGTGCATCAACGATAATAAAAATCAATTTAGCCTCAAGTAGATAATGAAACATGTTTGATTTGGTATAAATAATGCAAAAACAAAGTGTTGGAGAAGAATGTAAAAGTGCAATATGTGCTATGTAAGAAAGCTAACGATTTAGTTCCTTGCTCAGAACATATGAAAGCTGGTGGTTCCTTTTAACATGAGTCTTCAATATTCCCAGGTAAGAAGTTTAAGGTTGTAGTTATTATAGAACTATTTCCCTCTATACCATTTGTATTTCATTAACATTTGACTATTGGATGTTCTTATAGGCACTTTAGTATTGCCAGTGTAACAGTATAGCCTCCGTCCCTCTCCTCGCTCCTCCCTGGGCTCGAACCAGCAACACAACGACAACAGCCACCACATCGAAGCAGCGTTACCCATGCAGAGCAAGGGAAACAACCACCCCAAGGCTCAGAGCGAGTGAAGTTTGAAACGCTATTAGCGCGCGATAACTAGCCAGCCATTTCACTTCGGTCACACCAGCCTCATCTCGGGAGTAGATAGGTTTGAAGTCATAAACAGCGCAGTGCTTGACGCACAACGAAGAGCTGCTGGCAAAACGCCCGAAAGTACTGTTTGAATGAATGTTTACGCGCCTGCTTCTGCCTACTACCGCTCAGTCAGATACTTAGATACTTGTATGCTCAGTCAGATTATATGCAACACAGGACACGCTAGATAATATCATCAATCATGTGTAGTTAACTAGTGATTATGATTGATTGTTTTTTATTAGATAAGTTTAATGCTAGCTAGCAACTTACCTTGGCTTACTGCATTTGCGTAACAGGCAGTCTCCTTGTGGAGTACAACGAGAGAGAGGCAGGTCGTTATTGCGTTGGACTAGTTAACTGTAAGGTTGCAAGATTGGATCCCCCGAGCCGACAAGGTGAAAATCTGTCTTTCTGCCCCTGAACGAGGCAGTTAATCCACCGTTCATAGGCAGTCATTTAAAATAAGAATGTTTTCTTAACGGACTTGCCTAGTTAAATAAAGGTGTAATTTTATTATTTTAAATCAGCGCCCAAAAATACAGATTCCCGATTGTTATGAAAACTTGAAATCGGCCCATTCCGATTAATCGGTCGACCTCTAGTCCAACATTCAAAGCCGCTGGACCAGAAGGATTACCAGAACATGTACTCAGAAGGATGTGGGGACCAACTGTCAAGTGTCTTCACTGACATTTTCAACCTCTCTGAGTCTCTGAGTCTGTAATACCTACATGTTTCAAGCAGACCGTCATAGTCCCTGTGCCCAAGGAAGCGAAGGCAACCTGCCTCAATGATTACCGCCCCATAACACTCACGTCAGTAGCCATGAAGTGCTTTGAAAGACTGGTCATGGCTAACAGCATCCTCCCGGACACCCTAGACCCACTCCGATTCGCATACCGCCCCAACAGATCCACAGATGACGCAATCTTAAATCGCACTCCACACAGCCCTTTCCCACCTGGGCAAAAGGAACACCTATGTGAGAATGGTGTTCATTGACTACAGCTCAACGTTCAACACCATAGTGCCCACGAAGCTCATCACTAAGCTAAGGTCTCTGGGACTCAACACCTCCCTCTGCAACTGGATCCTGGACTTCCCAACAGACCTCCCCCAGGTGGTAAGAGTAGGCAACAACACCTCTGCCACGCTGATCCTTAACATTGGGGCCCCTCAGGGGGGTGTACTTAGTCCACTCCTGTACTCCCTGTTCACCCATGACTGCGTGGCCAAACTGGACTCAAACACCATCATTAGGTTTGCTGACGACACAACAGTGGTAGGCTTGATCACTGACAACGATGAGATGGCGTATAGAGAGGTCAGAGAACTGGCGGTATGGCGCCAGGACAACAACCTCCTCAATGTGAGCAAGACAAAGGAGCTGATTGTTGACTACAGGAAAAAGAGGGCTGAACAGGCCCCCATTAACATCGACGGGGCTGTAGTGGAGTGGGTTGAGAGTGTTTCAAGTACGGCAGGCAAGCTGTACCGGAACGCCAAGTCTAGGACCAAAAGACTACTAAACAGCTTCTACCCTCAAGCCATAAGACCGCTGAACAATTAATAAAATCGCCACCGGACTATTTACCTTGACTCCCCCCTCCCTTTTGTACACAGTTGTTACTCAGCGGTTTATCATCTATGCAGTCACAACACCCCTACCTACATGTGCAAATTACCTCAACTAACCTGTACCCCCGCACACCGTCTCAGTACCCCTTGTACATAGCATTGTTATTGTGTTACTTTTTATTCTTATTTTTAAATTACTTTAGTCTATTTGGTAAATATTTTCTTAACTCTTCTTGAACTGCACTGTTGGTTAGGGGCTTGTAAGTATGTATTTCACGGTAAGGTCTACACTTGTTGTATTTGTATGTGACAAATAAAGTTTGATTTGACTAGTCAGGATCGAAGGAAAGAGGAACAGAACAAAGTACAGAGACCCTCAAGAAAACCTGCTCCAGAGTGCCCAGGACCTCAGACTGGGGAAAAGACTACGCAGGAGTGGCTTCGGGACAAGTCTCTGAATGTCCTTGAGTGGCCCAGCCAGAGCCCAGACTTGAACCTGATCTAATATCTCTGGAGAGACCTGTATATAGCTGTGCAGCGACACACCCTATTCAACCTGACAGAGCTTGAGAGGATCTGCAGAGAAGAATGGGAGAAACTGCCCAAATTCAGGTGTGCCAAGCTTGTAGCATCATACTCAAGAAGACTCAAGGCTGTAATTGCTGTTTCAATAACGTATTGAGTCAAGGGTCTGACTACTTATGTAAATGTAATATTTTAATGTTTAATAAATCACCTGTTGAGGCAAAAAACAAAAATCAATTTTAGAATAAGGCTGTAATGTAACAAAATGTGGAAAAACTCAAGGGGTCGGAATACTTTATGAATGCACAGTATAATATGAATACGTACAGAATAATACAAAATGCTCAGAGCAGGTTGTGGTTTATGGTTGATGCTCACGCCCCAAACAGTAGTTGAATCAATGGGTTACTTGAGTAATTTTAAGATTGCCTAATAAAACTAGTTAACGTCAGCGAAATACACTCCTTCACAGAAATCAGTAATACTAGACAATGGCTAAATATGATTGTCAATTTACTGACCAACGTCAGCATGCTAATAGGCAGTACTGTTACAGTTTTAATCTAATTTGTTCTAAATCAAATTAGCTAGCGTTAGCTACCTAGCCAAGTAAAGTAGCTAACGTTAGCTAACGTTGCTAGTTGAACAAGCTTAGAGTTGAGTGGCGTAAAGTAGCCTAGTAATTAACTATAGTTGCGTCAAAGTAGAGCGGACTTCAAACGTTTCGAAATCCAGCTAACGTTAGTTAGCTAACTAGCTACACGAACTAACAGGCATGTTACAAACTTATCCGACTTTTTGGTCAAAGTTTAATTTGATGGGAAATGCACGCGCTACTAGCCACACTTAGCAGGTTAAATATGTTATTTGCTAACTAGTTAACCAATGAGATACTGTGTCTAATAACTGGTAGAGACGAAAATTACTATGGTGCTGTTATTTTACCTAACCGTGCAAACGGTTTAGCTAGCTAACGTTAGCATTGCAACCACCTCTCCCGCCCCCCGTTGAAAAAAAAAAAAAAAAGACAAGAAAAAACTTTAGTCGTGCTAGGAACACAGACAGCTCTTTTAATGGCTTTACTCACCCTTTCATTGTAAACTACTGATATTCTTTAGTTTCGATGTGGTTGAAGTTCTGAGTAGTTTACAGTTCGGGTAGAGGAATTTTGACAGAGTTGGTGTTTCCTCCTGTCGTACCCTCCACATGTATGTTGCTAACTGTTAGCTTAGCTACCGCACTCCTCCACTGTCAACTCTGACCCCGCATGCGCAGAACGTCACGTCTTCTTCTTCGGTGGGGTTTATTGGCGGTTGGCATCCAACGTTATGGTGCATTACCGCCACCTACTGTACTGGAGTGTGGGCCAGAGACAGGGAGAAACTAAATCCTACCTGCGAGCCCCGTTGATCTTAAAAAAGATTACAACATATTGGAGACTATGTCTAATGACATTCTACTAAACATACTCTTTAAACTAATTTCCTGTATCCCCTTTTCCCTCGTAATCTCAGCCTCTCTCTTTCCCTCTGATACTACCCACACTGTAGCAATACATGCTCCACGCTCTCTGTTTCCTGTCAACAATCACACTTTGCTTTTGAATGTTTTCCTATCACATATAAGGTCGTATTCAAATGGCTGTGTCCCACCCTTCATTTTGTAAAAAATAACTCCCTCTCTTCTGTCCCTTCCTGCCATCCTCCCCTCCTCGACTTTCCTCTGTACTTGAAATAAATGCCTGCCCTTAGTATCTCTATTCCACTGCTTCTGCCATCTCGGCACCATCACTGTCCATATCAGGCTTTTTGCCTCTGCCTTGCTCATTGAAACTACAACATCAACATCCCCACTGGGCTTCAGCCCAAGTCAATCTTATCTGTATGCCCATCTGTCTAATCGCAGAATGTCACTGTACGTTCATATTTTTTAATCCAGTTATTTTTATTATATAAAACACAAGTTCTGTTTTTGAAATATTGAAACACTTTAGGATTTTTGTTCTTGAAGTATGTATTGACCATTGGCTTTGACATTTTTGTTAGATTTTTACATGTCTTAATAATAATTAGCTATTATTCAATTTCTAATCGTTTGTGGCGCAACTCGGTATTTCATTTGAATTCATAGCACTGACGTAAAATATTGTGTCATGTAAATCTCCAGTGTCCAACGTGCAATCCATATTTAACAAGTAACAGCAACATCCTATTGTTCTACCGCCATTTTGGCTCAAACGCAATGATATTTTCTCGAAAAAGACCACATAATTCTACTGTTTGATTTTCTGCCCTCAGCCTATTGTGGAGCTTTCAATATTTTTTTCTTTCCGAGCCTCAACCGTGGAACATGTCTAATTAATCAGCTGTTATTTTGTTGTTGTTTTTAAATGTTTATTTCAAACTATAGACGAATATCAAGAGGAAGTAGATATCTTTCCATCTACATATTTGACACCGAAGTGAGCTTGAGCCATAATGGAAGCAGTGTTGTGAGTCCCGAGTCTCGCGATCTGCAAAACTCGGATTGAATGAAGTCAGCTGATCATTTGCTGTCGTATCGCCACTCACATCTTCCCTAGGCAGAGGATCAAGACGCTGGACTGTTTAATTTCTGAAGGTAGCCTATGCCGTTTTATTATAATCAAATTAGATTAAATGCAATGTCTATATTATGTGATTTTTCATAATTATTTCGAAATGCAACAAAATGGCATAGCCAGCGATTTTGACAGATGACCTAGAATTAAATAATAAGGTCGTTTATCAAAGGATTTTGATAATTGGAACATACATTTAAATGCATTTATGGTCTTGGTTTTTCATTCAAATGTAGGCCTATTTGAATTAAACATTACATTGATTTGTATCACAATCAAATTGCAACGCTGGCAATGCGGCTTCTCAAATGTCAGTTGTTGTTGCGCAAAAAATGCGTAAACATCGTGCCTCACGTTATGTATTTGTCTCTCAATGTGTTTTGTTTATAGCAACAATGCAACTAGTTATGTTATTTTCTGTTTCATGGCCATGGATAGATTCGACCATGTAAAAAAAAATAAAATGATGTCGACGCTACAGCGCATTGGTGGTCATGTGATTATGTTGACAAGACACCTTTGGCAATGTAGCGGTTGATCATGGCTCTCCGTTCCATTACATTACACATAAGAGTCATTGGACTAAGACGTCATCGCTTGGTCTGAACATTAACACGCATTGCTTGCGGTACGGTTTTGGAAACATAAGAACCTTGTCTTTCATATCGGCGAGAAATAATTGTAAATAAACAAAAATGTTCTATTGATATACACCTTTTTATAGGGATCCCACAAGCCAATATTTCCGTATTACAATGCTTGTCTATGGAAAACATGGAAGACCGAGTGGACTTTTTGTGCTAATTAGCTATCGGTGTCTGAACACCTGTGTAAACGGAAGACCGACACCACAAACATGTTGTCACAAAAAAATAAAAAATACAGTAGGCTGCAACTGTTGAAACCGGTTATAACAGTGCACAGTCAGTGTGTATTTTCCGTTTGTGAAATGATTTTGATATGAAAGTAGAGGGATTCATATTTCTTGAACCGCACCGCAATTGAGAATCGATTCGCGTTTTAGATGGATTATTTGGCCGTTTTGGCTTCCAGAGCCAATTCACCGATAAACAGAACATGTAAAGTCATTGGATTATAAACAGTAACGTTAGGCTACTTTAGTCCATTATTGGGCTACTTTAATCTCAGTTGATTGACCAGCAGACTTTTGGGTAATGCACCTGAGATAAGACTAGTAGCCCAACTACAGATGTTATCAATTCAAGATACATGCAGAGAGTGGTATTGTAAATCAAAGAAAAATCACATATTATTCTCAAGCGG
This sequence comes from Oncorhynchus mykiss, assembly GCF_057628025.1. Classification (NCBI taxonomy): domain Eukaryota; kingdom Metazoa; phylum Chordata; class Actinopteri; order Salmoniformes; family Salmonidae; genus Oncorhynchus; species Oncorhynchus mykiss. Next base: position 15,374,963 of record NC_143036.1, on the reverse strand, counting down.
GCCCTATTCCGTTGGTTTGTCCCTAGTGACATAGGCTAGTGTGACAGTGGCACATGAGGATGATTCTGTTTGACTACAGAAGAGGAATCATTCATTGCATTTAGCACAAGCGCGTTAGGACCCTGTGCACCTGCCACAGCCCCACCACATCCTCACTTGGATGTTGAATTTCTCATCAGAAGTGTCTGCTTATAGGCTAGGGCCTGTTTGGTGGAATCTCAATAATGTGAGTTCAGATCCTCTTCCCTTCTCCTTCATCTGCACTGATCTGAGAAGTAAGGATAGGTTAAATCACTGTTTCCCAAATGGTGTCCTTGGGACCCCAAGGGGTGCACGTTTTGGTTTTTGCCCTAACACTACACAGCTGTTTCAAATGGTCAAAGCTTGATGATTAGTTGATTATTTGAATCAGCTGTGTAGTGTTATGGTGAAAATCAAAACGTGTGTCCCGAGGACCGAGTTTGGGAAACCCTAAGTTAAAGCAATATTGAGAAATCCCCCATCGATTGATTTTCTTTCACCTGTGTATAGTGCAGTGTCTAATGAAGGACACAAGACAAGGAAGGGGAAAGGAAGCCACAGGAATATTGAGAATAAGATCTACCCTTTGTGTCTTCTATCTTTGATAACAAAGAACAGAAGAGTTAATAAAAAGAACAGTTAGTTAAAAAGAGGTTTAACAGGTTTTCCCTAAGTGTTGATTCAGGACCAGTTTTAGTTGCAGCTCTATGGCTCAATACTAGGACTGAGAAAGGAGAACTATTTTACATTGTTATCAAATTGTTTTGCTCACAAAAACTACAGTGAAATGCTTACTTACGGGCCTTTCCCAACAATGCAGAGAAAGAAAATAGAAAAGTAAAAGTAAATAGAAATGAGTAACGATAACTTGGGTATATATACAGGGTACCAGTACCAAGGTGATCTGCAGGTGTAAGAGATAATTGAGGTAGATCTGCATATATAATTAAACAATAAGGCACACGGGGGTGTGGTATATGGCCAATATACCACCGCTAAGGGCTGTTCTTAGACTAGATGCATCACGGAGTGTCTGGACACAGCCCTTAGCTGTGGCATATTGGCCATATACCACAAACCCCAGAGGTGCCTTATTGCTGTTATAAACTGGTTACCAACGTAATTAGAGCAGTGAAAATAAATATTTTGTTATACCTGTGGTATACGGTCTGATATACCACGGCTGTCAGCCAGTCAGAATTCCGGGCTTGAACCACACAGTTTATAACTACAGTACCATTCAAAAGTTGGGACACACCAACTCATTCAAGGGTTTTTCTTTATTTTGACTATTTTCTACATTGTAGAATAATTGTGAAGACATCAAAACTATGAAATAACACATATGGAATCATCTAGTAAGCAAAAAAAGTGTTAAACAAATCAAAGTATTTTATAGTTGAGATTCTTTAAAGTTGCCACCCTTTGCCTTGATGACAGCTTTGCACACTCTTGGCATTCTCTCAACCAGCTTCATGAGGTAGTCACCTGGAATCCATTTAAATGACCTTGTCACAACACAACTGATTGGCTGAAATGCATTAAGAAGGAAAGAAATTCAAAACATTTACTTTTAAAAAGGCACACCTGTTAATTGAAATGCATTCCAGGTGACTACCTCAGGAAGCTGGTTGCGAGAATGCCAAGTGTGTGCAAAGCTGTCATCAAGGGTGGCTACTTTGAAGAATCTCAAATATAAAATACATGATTCCATATGTGTTATTTCATAGTTTTTATGTCTTCATGATTATTCTACAATGAAGAAAATAGTAAAAACAAAGAAAAACCCTGGAATGAGAAGGTGTCCAAACTTTTGACTGTTTGTGTATATATTTCTTTAAAGTTTTGGGTCAAAAAAGACTGTAAAATTCAGGAATTCAGCAAAATAAATGTTTAATTTAGAAAATCTGTTACCAAGTATTGCCACATGTAAACAAGGAGACATATATGTGATCGTGTCTCAATGTAATCAACGTATGAAATTATTTATATTTTCAAATAGTACCTCTTTTTGGGCAAATTTGTGATCAATTTGCAGTGTACAAATTATTATAATTATGTTCTACCCCTGCCCTAGAACCTTGGCATGTACTGTAGGCCGTCTCCCTCTCTTCAGTGCTTGCCTTCCTGATTCTGCCCTTCAGAATCACTGGCGGCCAGGGGAAGGGTGGTTGTTGGTGAATGTGTGAATCCATTGTCAATTTGGGATGCACTTACTTAGTAAATTAGCACTATTTCATGACATTTGAAAACTTGAACAGGAAGTTAAATGTGAGCCGTTGGGTTTACAGGATTATGCAACACCTTGCAACCAGCACTCACTCTAGTTTCATTATGAGAGATTATGCTGAAAGGGACATTATTTTATTAGGGTAAAGCTCCTTTGTTTTGTCACTGGTTACCCTCACTGGAGAGACATTCCTGAGTGTGGATCGTTTACATTGTAACACTGCAGTGCTCAGTGAGTGTATCCTTGATAAAAGGATTCCATATGTCACATGACTGGTGTCATGTGATGTGGCTGAGTCCATAGAAACTTGATGCATGTCTGGGTTTTACCCTCTGACTGTACTGACTCTACTTCCACAACTGTTAGTATGGAAGTACTTTTCCCCCCCAATAAAGGTAGGGACGTTGGGGAGAGTAAACTGATCCCTGATCTGTTTAAGGGCAACTTCAGCCTGCATTGTACCAGAGATTGCTGAGCTTGGTAGGTGGCTGTCTTGAGGCCTGGCAGTGTGCTCACTGTTGTGTCAAGGGATATGGATGTAATCCTCTAGCTTTTTAAATACCAGAGTGTTGTGAATCACTGTGTCTGAATCTCATACAATTCACAAAGACACTAATTTAGTTGACTTCCCAATCCTACCCCACACTAGGCTTTTCCACTTCCTCAAATGGCCCATATAACTCAGCCAGCCATGTTCCACAGTCATGTGACGCCTCATGTATATCTTCCACCCTATGAGTCTCTATGCCAAAGTCACAATGGAAATGATTCAATTCTGTCCAAGTGTGTGTCTGTCAGTGTGTGTCTGTCAGTGTGTGTCTGTCAGTGTGTGTCTGTCAGTGTGTGTCTGTCAGTGTGTGTCTGTCAGTGTGTGTCTGTCAGTGTGTGTCTGTCAGTGTGTGTCTGTCAGTGTGTGTATACATGAATTTCTGTATGCATGTCTGTCCTGTTTTACAGTAAGTATTTTGCACCTGATAGGATCCAGAGGGAATAAAACATTCAAGAGAAAGGGAAGAATTGAGTTTTAAATCTCTTAAGAATGGAGGTACAAATGCCATGTAAGCTAAGCTTGGCCATGGATGCCACATCCTTCGGTCTGTATCCTGCTGCTCCAGACTAGATCTGTTGAGGGGGGCTGCTGTATTTCTACACAGATAACATAGGGCCTTTTCCTCCATGCTAGACTGGCTATCAATGGCAAGTACAAAAGGGCACTGAAGCAGGGATGGTGTTTGTGTGTCAACAGACAGAGTGGGTGATGAGGGGTTGTTGTTAAACCCATGCAGTATAGATTCAGCAGCACCATAATGTTAGCCACTGTAGCGTCAGCCCCCCCCCCCCCCCCCCCCCCAGAGAAAGAGAGCTGCAGAGTCATGATGTTAGGCTCTAGTCGCTTGGATATCACCATGGTCACGGTTCGGAAAAGGGGTGTTATTGTCATGGTAACAGAACAGTGGGACAGGGATCCGTGTGTACAGACTGTTTCCCGATAGTGTGCTATATGTTTGCGAGTCCCTCTCACCATTGCAGAAAGCTTCATTTTTAAGCCTCTGTGTGGGAGGGAATTTGTCTGTGTGTAATCATCATGTAGTAATTGTCCTACTCTGTTAGTGTGTGTGTATGTTTTTAGTGTCGGAGAGGGTTACCAAGCTGCTTTGAACAGATTCAGAATGGATGGGTGGGTGGATTTTGAGTTGGATGAGAAGCCCATTGACCTTCTAATGACTGGGTCAATAGTGTCCCAGCCAGGACTATAACTCACTGTGGTCTGGGATGCAGTCAGTTATAATACAAATCAATACAGCTGTATATATATATATATATATATATATACGGTGAGCTCCATACTGGGACAGTAACCACGTTTCCATCCTTCCAAGTAAAGTCTTTCCATAACAAAATAAATCGTGACAGCTGTGATGGAAACAGGTGGTTTCGGTACAATTTTCATTAACGCCGACAGACTTTGTTTGTTGGAGATGGTGAGGTGTTTTTGTGTCTGTAAAATGTATTATTTGGGACATGGAGGTGGAAACTACTTTATGCGCCAGACGTATAGAGTTACAGAGGCTGGTCCTGTTATTGATATAATAACCATCATATCCAAGTAAATTTGGAGTCACACGACTCTGAAAACTATGCAGTTTAGTAGGCTACAGATGAAATAATTATGATTAATTTCACAGGGTGGTGAAAGTGCACGGTAATGAGCTTGATGCTGCTTTCCAATAAATATTGAGTGTCTTATTCTGGTGACATGATTGATGCTTGACTGCCGTTTGACTGCCGTTTCACAAATAGAAATCCATAATAATCTCATCATGTAGACTAGACAACCCTCACAGCCTACCCGCACTGTATCTGTAGGCTGGAGCACAGGTACCAAGACCGGCGTAGGCACATTTACTATTTAACAGTTTTTGTGACAAATGCGATGGAAACACATTGATCTTTAGATTTTTATTTGATACATGAAAAACCTAAGTGAAAAAGTACATTTTGTGTGCACTACGTCATCACGCACTGATTTTTATCCGCAAGAAGTCAATTTGGTGGAAACATACCACTGGTGGGAAAATGCTTTTCTTTATGCAGATTCTAGAATATTCCCATGAAAATCTGTCGCCAATTGAATGGAAACCTAGCTAGTGACAAATGTTTTGTCTCGCTATGGAATTTAAATGATACAATGACTATGAGTTTAAAATGCAGACTGTCAGCTTTAATTTGAGGGTATTTTCATCCATGTCAGTGAACCATTTAGAAAATGTATTTGTTTTCAATAAACATAGGAGACTAAATATAGTTTACATGTGGTCAACAACCTAAGCCAACCCGTCTGTTTTTCCCCATAGTTGTGCACACAATGGTTTTGTTGCTGAACAACCAACCTGTCAGTGGTGCTCTGTGGACTGTGTACCACTCTTTCTCTCCTCACTCCCTTTATCCCTGTCATTCACACACTCACTCTGTTCTTCTTTCTTTATCACAGTCATTCACACACTCACTCCATTCTTCTTTCTTTCTCTCAGATCTAGCCTGTCAGGATGGACCTGTCCAAGCTGCCTAAGATCCGGGATGAGGAGAAAGAGAGCGAGTTTGGATACGTCCATGGAGTCTCCGGCCCAGGTCACTATCTCACATACACATTCACCTATGTCTCATGTGCCTCTGTTTAGGCTCTAAAGGTTTTAGGCTAGCTGAAGAAGGGATGCTTTGGTAATAGCCTCAGCTATGCCTGGTCAAATAAAGGTTAAATGAAAACAAACTTTTAAAAACTATCCCTCTGGTAGTAAGCCAGGCGATAGGAGGCTTGGCACTAATCTGTTTACACCAATCTGGCGTGGAGTTTGGACTAGAGATCCGTCTCTCTTGCATGGTGTGTGACCTCTGACCTGTCTTGTCCCCTGGCTGTGCTGCAGTTGTGACGGCCACTGCCATGGCGGGAGCGGCCATGTATGAGCTGGTGAGAGTGGGCCACAGTGAGCTGGTGGGAGAGATCATCAGGCTGGAGGGAGACATGGCCACCATCCAGGTTTACGAGGAGACATGTATCCTAACTGGTTATACTGTTACTGCACCTCACTGGTTCTATCCCAAATGGCATCCTATTCCCTACATAGGGAACTACTTTTGACCAGAGAAATATGGGCCCTGGTTAAAAGAAGTGCACTGTAAAGTTAATAGGGGTTTTGTTTGGGATGCAAGCTTTACTGTACCTGAATGTCAGTGTTCTCCTGGTACATACAGTGCTATGCCTGTGTGTACATGACTGTCAGTGTTCTCCTGGTACATACAGTGCTATGCCTGTGTGTACATGACTGCACCTGTCTGTCAGGGGTTGGAACCAAAAATAATCTTCCAATAGTTTTTTATCTGAACAGAACCATCATTTTTTTCCTTTTCTGACCAGCAAAATACATTTCTGAATCACCGGTTTACATCGTTCCTTCCTTTTACTGTGATAGAAAATGAACAAATTAGCCTCCTTCTATACGCCAATATCTGTATTGCAGACAATGCCTAGCCATCTGACATAAAGAAATGTGTGTCGTAGCATGCTGAGAGAGAGGGATTTTGCATATCTTAATAGTTTTTTTAAGGACATAAATGTGGCTCATTTGGCCAATCTCCCTTGTTTATTAATGGTGCTGGATGCACCAGGTTCAATCTGAATGCATATGGATGTTTTTTCTCATTTTCCCAATGGAAACCCTGGCACAGATGCTGGCGCAAATCTTCTAGTGGGTAGACACTGGAATAAGTTTGAGGGTGAGGGCTTTGCAGAGGTGCTTTACAGCGTTTTTAGTGGGACAGAATAAAAAAATACCCGGAATGTAAAAAAAAAACATTATTAACCGATTCCCAGGATTATAAAATAACAGTTCTGTTCCTGGAACATCATAGATCACTTTCATTCGCAGTACTGATTCTGTTCCTCAAAATATTTGGTTATTTTCGGGTTTTTGGTTTGGTTCCCTGAACCGGTTACAACTGTCTTGGTGTGTGTGTGTATCGTTACTTACTTTATTTTTAATTAATCACCTTAGTGTTCATTACTCAACACATTTTTACGGTACATACACACTCAGTCTTATACACCATAGCAACCTCTTGATAACACTCACAGACACATGAAAACAAATCTGAAATCTACTGAAACACACACACACACACACACACACACAGTGCGTGTGTTCCTGAGCATTGTCACAGCGGGTGTATCCGTTGGGGACCCGGTGCTGCGGACAGGGAAGCCTCTGTCAGTGGAGCTGGGCCCAGGCATCATGGGCTCCATCTTCGATGGTATCCAGCGCCCCCTGAAGGACATCAATGACCTAACACAGAGCATCTACATCCCCCGCGGAGTCAATATCGGAGCCCTCAACCGAGACCTGAAATGGGAGTTCTCCCCTGTCAAGAGCTTACGGGTGGGTGCATCCTACTACTCTGAGGAAAGGGTTTGCATGGTTTACTCTATGCGCTACACTATCCACAATTTCAAGTGTCCTTAGACCACATACTGATTTTAAGCTAGAATCTTTAATTGGAACAATAAAAGTGGTAACCCCGCCTCTGTTTTGGGAGTAAGATGAGCAATGGGCCTGGAGAATTTTTTATTTATTTAATCTTTAGTTAACTAGGCAAGTCAGTTAAGAACAGATTCTTATTTACAATGACGGCCTACACCGGCCGAACCCAGACGACGCTGGGCCTATGGGACTCCCAATCATGGCCAGTTGCGATACAGCCTGGATTCGAACCAGGGTGTCTGTAGTGACGCCTCTAGCGCTGAGATGCAGTGCCTTAGACCGCTGCGCCACTCGGGAACCACACTCAAATTCATAGACTGAGCTATGGATGCAAGTACTGACCATCCATGATATCAAAATGGTAGTTTTGAGGCTATACAGTGTTTGTTTACGTTGTTTACAAACATCGGAGTAAATCAAGCTTATATTTTGGGTTCTGAATGGTACGACAGTTGAACTAAGCTATTCTTCATGAGTCAATGAGTATACAGTGCCTTGCGAAAGTATTCGGCCCCCTTGAACTTTGCGACCTTTTGCCACATTTCAGGCTTCAAACATAAAGATATAAAACTGTATTTTTTTGTGAAGAATCAACAACAAGTGGGACACAATCATGAAGTGGACCGACATTTATTGGATATTTCAAACTTTTTTAACAAATCAAAAACTGAAAAATTGGGCGTGCAAAATTATTCAGTCCCCTTAAGTTAATACTTTGTAGCGCCAACTTTTGCTGCGATTACAGCTGTAAGTCGCTTGGGGTATGTCTCTATCAGTTTTGCACATCGAGAGACTGACATTTTTTCCCATTCCTCCTTGCAAAACAGCTCGAGCTCAGTGAGGTTGGATGGAGAGCATTTGTGAACAGCAGTTTTCAGTTCTTTCCACAGATTCTCGATTGGATTCAGGTCTGGACTTTGACTTGGCCATTCTAACACCTGGATATGTTTATTTTGGAACCATTCCATTGCAGATTTTGCTTTATGTTTTGGATCATTGTCTTGTTGGAAGACAAATCTCCGTCCCAGTCTCAGGTCTTTTGCAGACTCCATCAGGTTTTCTTCCAGAATGGTCCTGTATTTTGCTCCATCCATCTTCCCATCAATTTTAACCATCTTCCCTGTCCCTGCTGAAGAAAAGCAGGCCCAAACCATGATGCTGCCGCCACAATGTTTGACAGTGGGGATGGTGTGTTCAGCTGTGTTGCTTTTACGCCAAACATAACGTTTTGCATTGTTGCCAAAAAGTTCAATTTTGGTTTCATCTGACCAGAGCACCTTCTTCCACATGTTTGGTGTGTCTCCCAGGTGGCTTGTGGCAAACTTTAAACAACACTTTTTATGGATATCTTTAAGAAATGTCTTTCTTCTTGCCACTCTTCCATAAAGGCCAGATTTGTGCAATATACGACTGATTGTTGTCCTATGGACAGAGTCTCCCACCTCAGCTGTAGATCTCTGCAGTTCATCCAGAGTGATCATGGGCCTCTTGGCTGCATCTCTGATCAGTCTTCTCCTTGTATGAGCTGAAAGTTTAGAGGGATGGCCAGGTCTTGATAGATTTGCAGTGGTCTGATACTCCTTCCATTTCAATATTATCGCTTGCACAGTGCTCCTTGGGATGTTTAAAGCTTGGGAAATATTTTTGTATCCAAATCCGGCTTTAAACTTCTTCACAACAGTATCTCGGACCTGCCTGGTGTGTTCCTTGTTCTTCATGATGCTCTCTGCGCTTTTAACAGACCTCTGAGACTATCACAGTGCAGGTGCATTTATACGGAGACTTGATTACACACAGGTGGATTGTATTTATCATCATTAGTCATTTAGGTCAACATTGGATCATTCAGAGATCCTCACTGAACTTCTGGAGAGAGTTTGCTGCACTGAAAGTAAAGGGGCTAAATAATTTTGCACGCCCAATTTTTCAGTTTTTGATTTGTTAAAAAAGTTTGAAATATCCAATAAATGTCATTCCACTTCATGATTGTGTCCCACTTGTTTATTCTTCACAAAAAAATACAGTTTTATATCTTTATGTTTGAAGTCTGAAATGTGGCAAAAGGTCGCAAAGTTCAAGGGGGCCGAATACTTTCGCAAGGCACTGTATATCGTTAATCTATAAGTCAAAAATGTATGTAGCAACTAAGGATTCTAGCTTTCATGTTAAAGTTTGAATTGATAATCATTAACCACTTATCTCCCCCCTCTCTCTTAGGTGGGCAGTCACATCACTGGGGGTGATATCTACGGGATGGTGTTTGAGAACTCCCTCATCAAGCACAAGATCATGCTGCCCCCGAGGAACAGAGGAACCGTCACCTATGTGGCTCCCCCCGGAAACTATGACGTCTCGGTTAGTTCCACCACCCAACCTTGTCTAAATCCATAGTAATACATGTGGGGTCATTTATGTATTAAGACTGTGTGTGTTTCAGGACGTGGTGTTGGAGCTGGAGTTTGAGGGTATGAAGGAGAAGTTCACCATGATCCAGGTCTGGCCAGTGCGACAGATTCGTCCGGTCACAGAGAAGCTACCGGCCAATCACCCACTGCTGACCGGACAGAGAGTACTGGACGCCCTCTTCCCGTGAGTCCCCTCTCTCTTACCCCACTTTTCCATCTATCCTTCCTTCACCTTCCTCCATCTCGTTGTCTCTGCGTCAGGGAATCTCTCTCTTAGCATTCTCCCATTTTCACCCCTTTCCTCAAGGACACTATCAGAATGTCTTTCTGTCCATCTTTCTTCAATGTTCTGCTACAAGGAAACTGAATTAGAAAGTGTTATCTGAATCTGCCAATATACTCAACCTCTGCTTCCATCTCCCTGCCCCCGGTCTGTTCTGTCTGTCTCTGTGTCCAGGTGTGTCCAGGGAGGAACCACAGCCATCCCCGGAGCCTTTGGCTGTGGTAAAACTGTCATCTCCCAGTCCCTGTCAAAGTACTCCAACAGTGATGTCATCGTCTACGTAGGCTGCGGGGAGCGAGGGAACGAGATGTCAGAAGTTCTGCGAGATTTCCCCGAGGTGGGTGGTGTTACAGTACACATTTTGTTACATTACAGCCTTACTCTAAAATGGATGAAATTGCTTTTCCCCCTTCATCAATCTACACACAATACCCCATAATGATGACGCAAAAACAGGTTTAGACATTTTTGCAGATATGTAAATGTGATCGTTTTTTTAATTTTATACAAGTATTCAGACCCTTTACTCAGTACATTGTTGAAGCACCTTTGGCAGCGATTACAGCCTCGACTCTTCGGGGGTATGACGCTATAAGCTTGGCACACCTGTATTTGTATTTCTTCTCTACAGATCCTCTCATGCTGTCAGGTTGGATGGGAAGCGTTGCTGCACAGCTATTTTCAGGTCTCTCCAGAGATGTTCGATCAGGTTCAAATCCGGGCTCCGGCTGGTCCACTCAAGGACATTCAGAGACTTGTCCCGAAGCCACTCCTGCGTTGTCTTAGCTGTGTGCTTAGGGTCATTTTCCTTTTGGAAGGTGAACCTTCACCCCAGTCTGATGTCCTGAGAGCTCTGGAGCAGGTTTTCATCAAGGATCTCTCTGTACTTTGCTCCGTTCATCTTTTCCTCGATCCTGACTAGTCTCCCAGTCCCTGCCATTGAAAAACATCCCCACAGCATGCTTCTGGATGCCACCACCATGCTTCTGGATGGTGCCAAGTGTCCTCCAGACGTGACGCTTGGCATTTAGGCCAAAGAGTTCCATCTTTGTTTCATCAGCCCAGAGAATCTTGTTTCTCATGGTCTGAGAGTCGTTTAGGTGCTGATGAATGGCTTCCGTCTGGCCACTCTACCATAAAGGCCTAATTGGTGGACTGCTGCAGAGATAGTTGTACATCGGGAAGTTTCTTCTATCGCTGCAGAGGAACCCTAGAACTCTGTCAGAGTGACCATTCGGTTCTTGGTCACCTCCCTGACCAAGGCACTTCTCCCCTGATTTTTCAGTTTGGCCGGGCTGCCAGCTCTTGGAAGAGTCTTGGTGGTTTCAAACTTCTTCAATTTAAGAATGATGGAGGACACTGTGTTCTTGGGGAACTTCAATGCTGCAGAAATGTTTTTTAGTACCCTTCCTGAGATCTGTACCTCGATACAATCCTGTCTTGGAGCGCTACGGACAATTCTTTCTACCTCATGGCTTGGTTTATGCTCTGAAATGCACTTTCAACTGTTGGAGCTTATATAGACAGGTGTGTGTGCCTTTCCAAATCATGTCCAATCATGTATAAACATCTCAAGAATGATCAATGGAAACAGGATGTATCTGAGCTCAATTTTGAGTATCATAGCAAAGGGTCTGAATACTTATGTAGATATGGTATTTATTTTTATTTTATTTTTCTATAAATTTGTAAACATTTCTAAAAAAACTGTTTTTTGCTTTGTCATTGTGGGGTGTTGTGTGTGTAGATTGAGGGGGAAAAACATTAGTTTAATACATTTTAGAAAAAGGCTGTAAAGTAACAATGTGGAAAAGGTCAAAGGGTCTGAATACTTTCCGATTAGATTATCATGATCATCATCATTAGCGTTAGCCTTTTTCTTATTGAAGGTCAGGATGATTGACAGTGTGTCTGTCTAATAGCTGACCATGGAGGTGGATGGGAAGACTGAGAGCATCATGAAGAGAACAGCGCTGGTGGCCAACACCTCCAACATGCCTGTGGCTGCTAGAGAGGCCTCTATCTACACAGGTAGGAACCAATCACAGGGCCCAGAGCATAACACAGCAAACCTCCCAGCCAATGACAGGCCTGAGACCACAACATGGAGCACACCCCCTGACCAATCACCTACTTGTCCTCTGTGTGTGTCTGCAGGGATTACGCTGTCTGAGTACTTCAGGGACATGGGCTACAATGTTAGCATGATGGCTGACTCCACCTCTCGATGGGCCGAGGCTCTCAGGGAGATCTCTGGTCGACTGGCTGAGATGCCCGCTGGTGAGTGGCTGCTGGTAACACCCAAAATACAGAATTTTTAATGCAATGTATAGGACATCTTCTAGGGCTAGAGGGGTGAATTCGGTTTAAATCAGTTATCTCGAACATATCAAGTAAGGCCTGTTTTGTCTCCACAGACAGTGGTTACCCAGCCTACTTGGGTGCCCGTCTGGCGTCATTCTACGAGCGTGCCGGCAGGGTGAAGTGTCTAGGCAACCCAGAGAGAGAGGGCAGCGTCAGCATTGTGGGGGCGTGAGTACAGTTACATCTCTTCACCACACGGGGGAGCCCTTGTTCCTCCTCTCAGCTCTCCAGTAGACCTCAGAAACCTGCCAACACAATCTAGCCACACTGGAATAGGCGGAAGTGGAGTGCTTCTTCTTATGTTATAACCACATGATACCAATGTTTTGTTTCATTTTCACAGTGTGTCTCCCCCTGGTGGTGACTTCTCTGATCCTGTGACATCAGCTACCCTGGGTATCGTGCAGGTAACTGTTGATACAGCCTGTTTCTGTCTGGCTCTGATAGAACCCACTTATTTTAATTTTATTTAACCTTTATTTAACTAGGCAAGTCAGTTAATAACACATTCTTATTTACAATGACGGCCTACCGAAAGGCAAAAGGCCTCCTGTGGCCACAGGGACCTGGGATTAAAATAAATACAATATAAATATAGGACAAAACACACATCACAACAAGATAGACAACACTACATAATGAGAGACCTAAGACAACAACGTAGCAAGGCAGCAACACATGACAACACAGCATGGTAGCAACACAACATAACAACAACATGGTAACAACAACATAGTAGAGGCACAAAACATGGTACAAACATTATTGGGCACAGACAACAGCACAAAGGGCAAGAAGGTAGAGACAATAGTACATCAAACAAAGCAGCCACAACTGTCAGTAAGAGTGTCCATGATTGAGTCTTTGAATGAAGAGATATAGATAAAACTGTCCAGTTTGAGTGTTTGTTGCAGCTCATTCCAGTCGCTAGCTGCAGCGAACTGAAAAGACGAGTGACCCAGGGATGTGTGTGCTTTGCGGACCTTTATCAGAATGTGACTGGTAGAACGGGTGTTGTATGTGGAGGATGAGGGCTGCAGTAGATATCTCAGATAGGTGGGAGTGAGGCCTAAGAGGGTTTTATGAATAAGAATCAACCAGTGGGTCTTGCGATGGGTATACAGAGATGACCAGTTTACAGAGGAGTATAGAATGCAGTAATGTGTCCTCAAAGGAGGATTGGTGGCAAATCTGATGGCCTAATGGTAAAGAACATCTGGCCACTCGAGAGCACACTTACCTCGAGAGCATCCTTAAATTATGTCTCTGTAATCTAGTATGGATAGGATGGTCATCTGAATCAGGGTTAGTTTGGCAGCTAGGGTGAAAGAGGAGCGATTACGATAGAGGAAAGTCTAGATTTAACTTTAGCCTGCAGCTTTGATATGTGCTGAGAGAAGGACAGTGCACCATCTAGCCATACTCCCAAGTACTTGTATGAGGTGACTACCTCAAGCTCTAAACCCTCAGAGGTAGTAATAACACCAGCGGGAGGAGGGTCATTCTACTTACCTAACCACATGACCTTTGTTTTGGAGGTATTCAGAACAAGGTTAGAGGTAGAGAAAGCTTGTTGGACATTAAGAAAGCTTTGTTGTAGAGCATTTAACACAACATCTGGGGAGGAGCCAGCTGAGTATAAGACTGTGTCATCTGCATATAAATGGATGAGAGCTTCCTACTGCCTGAGCTATGTTGATGTAAATTCAGAAGAGCGTGGGGCCTAGGATCGAGCCTTGGGGTACGCCCTTGGTGACAGGAAGTGGCTGAGACAGCAGGTTTTCTGACTTCATACAGTGTACTCTTTTGAGAGAGGTAGTTAGCAAACCAGCCCAAAGACCCCTCAGAGACACCAATACTCCTTAGCCGGTCCACAAGAATGGAATGGTCTACCGTATCAAAAGCAGAAAGGAGAGACTGGCTTGGCGATGATAGGGGGAGCAATCTTAAAGAAGAAAGGGTCTAAACCATCTGACCCAGATGTTTTTTTGGGGTCAAGTTTAAGGAGCTCCTTTAGCACCTCGGACTCATTGACAGCCTGCAGGTAGCGAGGCAGGGGAAAAAAGGGAGAAGCATCAGGGATAGTCGCATTAGAAGGATCTCAGCCATGTGCTTCTTGTCAGGAACAACCACATCATCAACATTAAGGGACATGGTCAGCTGTGAGGAGGAGGGTTTATTTTCCAGGTCTTTAACCATTTTCCAGAACTTCTTGGGGTTGGACCCACAGAGAGAGAACTGCTGCTTAAAGTAACTAACTTTGGCCTTTCAGATTTCTCATTTGCCTGAACGAAAGCCAGTCAGCCTGAGTATGCGTGTGCCGAGCCTTTTGCCAAATGCAATTCCTGAGGTAGAGTAACTCTGCAAGATCACGGTAGAACCAGGGGCTGAACCTGTTTAAGGTCCAAGTGTCTTCGACAGAGGGGATCAAGCTGATTCTAGACCATTTTACAGAGGCCTGTTCATTAAGGAAGGCTTGTTCCTTCAAGTTTTTTAGCAAGCGTCTATGACAAATCAGGACAGGTCGTTTCACTGAGCAGCCATTACGAACACAGACTGTAAAACAGTGATCACTAAGGTCATTACACTCATCCATATGGAGCAAAGAAATAAAGACAAGCTTTAGGGACTCAATTATCAATCCTTGGGTACGCTCCTGATGCTGATGCCTGTCAGATCTTACAAAGCCTGGATAGGTATTTTACGAATCAACTAACCACATCATATGTTATAGCAATCTGTCAGTCTGACACAATCGACGATGTGGCACACAATCAATGACGTGGCACGCAACCATTGGTTGGTTCATGCAACGTCTGAGCAGGGGAATGCAACTCTTCATCCTCTTTTTCCCTCCCTCTCTCCCTGCCTTCATCCTCTTTCTCTCTGCCCACTCACTCTTCTCTCTCTCTCTCCCTCTATCCTTCCCTCTCTCAGGTGTTCTGGGGTCTGGATAAGAAGCTGGCCCAGAGGAAGCACTTCCCGTCAGTCAACTGGCTGATCAGCTACAGTAAGTACACGCGGGCGCTGGACGAGTACTACGACAAGCACTTCCCTGAGTTCGTCCCGCTGCGCACCAAGGCCAAGGAGATCCTGCAGGAGGAGGAGGACCTGGCTGAGATCGTACAGCTGGTCGGCAAGGTGAGGGGGAACTGAGGGGAGGGGGAAGAAAGAAGGCGGGGACAATATTGGGCTGCATCTCTATAGTCTGAGGTTTTCTCTCCATGTCTCCTCTGATTCATAATATTGAGATTATCCTGGTTGTCATGGTGACAGGCATCGCTGGCAGAAACTGATAAGATCACCCTGGAGGTGGCCAAGCTCCTCAAGGATGACTTCCTGCAACAGAATGGTTACACCCCCTACGACAGGTAAAACACTCGTTACACCCCCTACGACAGGTAACACTCGTTACACCCCCTACGACAGGTAAAACACTCACTCTCTCAAACGCACTTACTCTCACTGACCTACTCATATATTTGAGTAATATTGAAAGATTGACTGAAGTCATTCCAACTGTAACTCCCTGCCTTCTGACCTCTGCCTGTCCTCTGACCTCTCCCTGCAGGTTTTGTCCCTTCTATAAGACGGTAGGCATCCTGTCCAACATCATTGCGTTCTACGACATGGCGAGGCACGCGGTGGAGACCACAGCTCAGAGCGACAACAAGATCACCTGGTCCATGATCCGAGAACACCTGGGAGAGATCCTCTACAGACTCAGCTCCATGAAGTTCAAAGTACATCTGCTGTCTGACTGTTTCTCCTTTGTCTTTCTCTCTCTATCTCTCTCTGTGTATTTCTACGCTGCTATGACTGTTTCTCCTTTGTCTTTCTCTCTCTATCTCTCTCTGTGTATTTCTACGCTGCTATGACTGTTTCTCCTTTGTCTTTCTCTCTCTATCTCTCTCTGTGTATTTCTACGCTGCTATGACTGTTTCTCCTTTGTCTTTCTCTCTCTATCTCTCTCTGTGTATTTCTACGCTGCTATGAGTGTTTCTCCTTTGTCTTTCTCTCTCTATCTCTCTCTGTGTATTTCTACGCTGCTATGACTGTTTCTCCTTTGTCTTTCTCTCTCTATCTCTCTCTGTGTATTTCTACGCTGCTATGAGTGTTTCTCCTTTGTCTTTCTCTCTCTATCTCTCTCTGTGTATTTCTACGCTGCTATGAGTGTTTCTCCTTTGTCTTTCTCTCTCTATCTCTCTCTGTGTATTTCTACGCTGCTATGACTGTTTCTCGTTTGTCTTTCTCTCTCTATCTCTCTGTGTATTTCTACGCTGCTATGAGTGTTTCTCTTACTATTTGTCTGTATCACAATCTCTTTGTGTGTCTGTGTAACTCTATATGTCTGGTCTGTTTCAGGACCCAGCCTCTAACTCTATATTTCTGGTCTGTTTCAGGACCCAGTGAAGGAGGGAGAGACCCAGATCAAGTCTGACTACGCCCAGCTGCTGGAGGACATGCAGAACTCCTTTCGCAGCTTGGAGGACTGAGCCTTCACCCTGGACCTTTCACCCCGGACCTTTCACCCCTGACCCCTCACCTGTGACCCCAGGGACAGTGCATGTCTGTCACCCCCCCCCCCCCCCCCCCCCTCTCTCTGCAGCCACCTCCACTGCGGCCTCACATTCCACTGCCTTGTGTTTACACCCAACCTCCTGCCATCAGTTTACTCAACGTGTGAATGTGTATGGGCAAAAAGAGAACAAAATGTACTGTATTCTTGTATTCTGTTTCCTCACACATTCTAAATACCCCAGTGTATTTGCCCCAACATGGTCAAAGATCTGCCCCGACACCTTAATGTGTGTATGTTTACATGTCTGTGTGTGAGACCCCTGCATTGCCCCTCCCTTCCCCCTGTTTGTTTTGGACATGGTCTCTGGCCCTAGCTGTGTACCTGAAGACTTCCCCTCTATCTGTACAGAATATTGATGATTAACATCAAATACTTAATAAGCAGAGTGACTCTATATTTGTTGCAGGTGTCTGACAAGGACGACGTGTGGTCTGGTTGTTGTTCATATTTAGTGATTTATGCTGTGTAGTCTTGTGTACTTGCTGTACGTGTGTGTGTGTGAGAGAGAGGGGGGCTCTCTCGCCCTGTCCTTTCTACTGCTCGTGGAACAAGTCCCAAAGAATAAAAGGCAACAAAACAAAATGGTGGGTATTTTTTCTGTGTTTTTCAGTAATGTCAGTCTACTCTGCATGTTCTGTGAGTGTAATCAACAGGTTGCTACTAGTGAATGTACTGTACTAACAATAGTAGTGAACATACAGGTGATCATGTTAATAAGTATATACACCACAGGAGGTTGGTGGCATCTTTATTAAGGGGAGGATGGGCTCGTGGTAATGGCTCATGGTAATCCGTTCCAGCCATTGTTGTGAGCCGTCCTCCCCTCACCAGCCTCCACTGGTATTCGCAGTCACGTATGAGTGGGTGTGTGAGAGTGACAAAATAATAATTCTGGTGCTGCTGGTTGGACTAGCCTTGCTATGTGTCTCTAATTCCTATGTGGAATCTGTGGCACTCCGCCCTTTAGTTTTGTCTATGAATGTGCTTAGTGGAAGAGGAGCGTTTGCCAGACACAACTAGTGAAACTACACACATACATTCCTCTCCTTGACTAGTTTCAGTGACTGCAGTAATTATATAAAGTATGTAGCTAGATAGTTTTGATTAGTTACTGAGCTGTGATGTTTTTGCAGTACAGCTGCACTGAACAAAAATAATTTGATGCACAATTGTTTTGTTTGTGTGATGATCTCCCATAAAAATAATCTTTATTTTTTAAAATCCTTTGGGGGCTCATGCAGGTGATGAAGGCTCAGGTCGGGCAGGTACAAAAAATCATATTCTCAGAATTTGCCTGTTAAAAATATAAAAGCTTGATGTATTGCATCCTGTGGCTGCCAATTAACATTATTTGAAATGGGAGTAGAGAGAACTGATTTGGTAATGCAGCTCTAGAACAAGATCTGTGAGGTTTGAACAGAACAAAGAATGATGGCTCTTTTTAGACCTGTTTGACAGCCACCAGTTAAAGTATGCAAATGATGATGAGCAAAGCATGACCATGGTGACAACTCCTTCGTGGTATTTTCCTCGATGGGCTGGGTCAGGTGAAAAGTTAATGCTACATTCATAACCAAGTGGGAAGGTGGTGATTACCCGCTGTGAAGTCATAAATAGAAGTTGGATGCATTCACATGCGTTGAACTCGTTGAGAAGTGCTGATTGACTAATGGCAAACATTACCCATGAACTAAAAGAACAGCTATCATGCTTGTGAACAAATTATTGTGTTCAAAAACCATTAGTAGATTGATTTTTATAAGTAATATTTTGTTGCATTTAACTGCTGTAAATGCTGTAATTTCCTTAGTAGGTGACGTCAGAATTCAACATGTGGAAGAAATCGGAGCTCATGGATGAGAGATTCGTTTCCCACTAGTAATTACCAGTTGGATGGCCGTTCAACTGATTTTTCCGTACTCGAATATGGTAAATACTACCTTCCCACTTGGTTATGAACGCAGCATCCGTCCACTCGTCTCACCTGTTATCAGGTGGACGGGCTTGCAGCACATATAGGCTATTTATGACGCCACACATTTATTTAAGGAACCTACCGGTGCACATTGCCGAAGGAAAGGCCTGAGTTAGTTTTGCATGAATGACACATGTCAAACGGAGCCGGTGGTGACATGCTTACAAGAATCTGGGTCTTCACAAAGCTTCATCCCGGACTCACATAGGACTCCGTGCAGAAGATAAAGATCTCGTGTCATTTCCAGGTAGGTTATGAATGTGCACAGTCTTTGACCTGCTTATTACTGACGTTGTATCCCACAGGAGATCGGATATGTGCCTCGTTCAAAACAACTTTAAAAAAAAGAGCTGACTGGGAAAAATGTTTTGACTGTCATCCAACTCGCTATTCCAAGTCGTTAACTGTATTGTATTGAAAGCAACTATGGTGATGGATGAGGAATTTGACAACTGGCCTGATGCGATCACACACTATTGCCACGTTCACGTGCTAGTCGGAACTAAGAAAACTCGGACATTTCAGACTGGTTGAACGCGGCACGTGTATAGCTACAACCAGTTAGTAAATCGGACATTTCCGAGTTTCCTAGTCCCGAATACCACCCAAACGTGACATGTAGGCCCGTATGCCAACGGAATTTGGCACAGTGGACGAGCAAATACGCATCTCCCTTTACGCAGTGTTTAGATATCATACAATCTTTTTAATCACTTGAGATTCGCACTGCTAAAATGTTTGCTCTTCATGTCCAGTCTTTTGAACTTACTGCGAACAAAATGGAAATGACAAGTTCGCCTGAGAGCGCAGAATATAAATATGAATTCAAAGTGATCAGAATGTATCAATTCATAGAACTAATGATATTAAATAATCTCAAAACACTTCTCATTCAGAACACAATGTTTCTCCTGGGTGACAGGCAGGGCAGGATAAACCAGTTTTGTTGTGCCTCTTTCTTTGTGCTCTCACTCTCTCATCAGAAAAGTGGGTTAAGTGAGAGTCCTGCATAGGATATCAATTCCATCCTCATACCTCTTAGCATGGTCTGCAAAGTTTGACCATCTTCAGTGGAGACCAGCCATGAACAAACAAATCCCTTTATAGCAGCAGGATGTCCAGTCCAGTAGTCCTGCTATACTGACATAGACTGCTGGAATTATCTTGTGTGCTAAAGCTACTAGGTCTCTATCTCTACTACCCAGTCAGCGGAACAGTGGATCTGATGGACCAGGTGTCCCGGTCAGGGGTGGGCACTGATGTCACAGATGAGACAGCCTCCATGGGGGAGTATAGGAACTCTGAGGATCATGAGGTAAGATACAGGGAGCCCCTCTGTTTACCTGTCTGTGACTATCATGCACTTACCCCTACATAGTATACACAGGAGGTTGGTGGCACCTTAATTGGGGAGAACAGGCTTGTGGTAATGACTGGAGTGTAATGGTATCAAAAACACCAAACGTATGGTTTCCAAGGTGTTTGATGCCATTCCCTTTGCTCCATTATGAGCCGTTCTCCCCTCAGCAGCTTCCTGTGATAGATATGCCATGAAGCCCGCCTACTCCCCACTCATACACACATCAAACCATCAACTGTTACTGCACTCTTGTGGAGAAGACCATTCTGACTATTCTCCAATGTGTTATGTAGACATATCATTACATTAGCTATTGACTTGATGTACTAGTGACACAACTACACGGGTTAGTGTTGGACTAGTAACCGAAAGGTTGCTGGATTGAATCCTCAAGCTGAAACGGTATAAATCTGTCGTTCTGCCCCTGAACACAGCAGTTCTGTGCACACTGTTCCCCGGTAGGCTGTCATTGTAAATAAGAATTAGTTCTTAACTGACCTGCCTAGTTAAATAAAATACATGTAGTTCAACTAGTAATCTAAATCTAGGTAGTGTTTTCAGTGGTTCTTTACTTTGTTTCTCCATGTAGTGGTGTAACTAAGTACTGGAACTAGACTAGTTTTTTTTTTTGTCAAAATAAATGTGGATGAAGTAGGCAATTTCCTTTTTTGGGCATCAGGCCTGCTTAATTCTCACTTCAAACAACCTTTTTGTGTTTAATAGGCTGAATGACACATTGTTAATGTACAGTGCTGTCAAAGTATTCAGACCCCTTGACTTTTCCCACATTTTGTTAGCCTCATTCTAAAATTGATTAAATAGTTCCCCCCTCTGAATCTACACACAATACTGACAAAGCAAAAATTGTTTTTTTTAGAAATGTTGGCAAATGTAATACAAATAAAACTCATCAGATTTACATAAGAATTCAGACCCTTGTCTCAGTACTTTGTTGAAACACCTTTGGCAATGATTACAGCCTCGACTCTTTAGTTAAATTTTTGTTTCATCAGACCAGATAATCTTGTTTCTCATGGTCTAAGACTCCTTTAGGTGCCTTTTGGCGGGCTGTCATGTACCTTTTTACTGAGGAATGGCTTCCGTCTGGTCACTCTACCATAAAGGTCTGATTGGTGGAGTGCTGCAGGGATGGTTGTCCTTCTGGAAGTTTCTTCTATCTCCACAGAGGAACTCTAGAGCTGTCAGTCACTATGTTGTTCTTGGTCACCTCCCTGACCAAGGCCCTTCTCCCCTGATTGCTCAGCTTGGCAGGGAGGCCAGCTCTAGGAAGAGTCTTGGTGGTTCCAAACTTCTTCCATTTAAGAATGATGGAGGCCACTGTGTTCTTGGGGACCTTCAATGCTGCAGATGTTTTTGGTACCCTTCCTGAGATCTGTGCCTCAATACAACCCTGTCTTTGACCTCTTGGCTTGGTTTTTGTTCTGACATGCACTGTCAACTGTTGGACCTTGTATAGAAAGGTGTGTGCCTTTCCAAATCATGTCCAATCAATTACATTTACTACAGGTGGACTCCAATCAAGTTGTAGAAACATCTCAAGGATTGTCAATGGAAACAGGATGCACCGGAGTTCAAATTCGAGTCACATAGCAAAGGGTCTGAATAGTTATGTAAATTATGGCATTTCTGTTTGATTTTAATACATTTGCTAAAATTTCAAAAACCTTTCGCTTTTTTAATTTTTTTTAAGTGTAATCCATTTTAGAATAGGTTTGTATCAAAGTGGAAAAAGTCAAGGGGTCTGAATACTTTCCGAAGGCACTGTATAACCCCAAACAGATCTGCTCTTGCAATTTGTAGTCTGACATTTCAGATTTGTATAATATAATTTCTCAGGAAGTAGTTTGGTTGTAGTGAACTACTTTTTCATAGGGGTAGCTTTAGTGTAGCCTAACTTATTTTGGTGTGAAGAAATAGATATTTTCAGAGTAGCTTCCCCAACACTGACAATGTACAATGCTTGTGGGGTGATACTGTTTTTCAGCTGCATTAGTGTTCAGTTCTTGGCCTTCTCTGTATTTACTGAATAGCGAGAGCATATTGACCAATTGTCAGATTAATATATTCTATATACTGAATTCAACAGAGGTTCAGCCAGCATGACCTCTGTAGTATAGTAATTCGTTTTCAAATGAGCTTTGATGTGATTCTAATGTTATTTCTGCAGCCTGTTAATCCGAGATCCGACCCTCTGGGCCAGTGTCTGGCCGCCCCCCAAGCCCTGCCTGCCCCCACCTACAAACAGAGGGTTGAGGAGTTTAGGAAGCTGTTCAGAGAACTGCCTGAGTCAGAGAGACTCATTGTGGGTGAGTTGTGTGTGTGTGTGAGAGAAAGAAGCCAGATACGGCTCCCCTATCACCATCTGTCAAAAAACCAAACATATCGGCAC
Source organism: Oncorhynchus mykiss (assembly GCF_057628025.1). Lineage (NCBI taxonomy): Eukaryota > Metazoa > Chordata > Actinopteri > Salmoniformes > Salmonidae > Oncorhynchus > Oncorhynchus mykiss. Next base: position 15,352,300 of record NC_143036.1, on the reverse strand, counting down.
CTCTCTCACCAGACGTCCTAAGCTCCTACAGAGCTTACCTGCATATACCAGCACACCTGTACCTTACCTGTGTCTAAGTGTATACCCATCTCTCGCTGCGTCCCGTGTATTTTCCCCAGACTACACCTGTGCCCTCCAGAGAGACATTCTACTGCAGGGACGCCTCTACCTGTCGGAGAACTGGCTCTGTTTCTATAGCAATGTGTTTTGGGGGACAAAGGTGAGCTCACACATGAGGGAAAGGAAAAATAAAGGCACAGTTTTCTGTTTCGAGGATTAATTAAATTGGATAATGATATATCGTCAATATGTATATCAAATCAAATGTATTATATATATTGCATTATTCTGGTCGTGTTAAGGATGTGATCAGTGTGCTCTGGAATCGTAGATAGCCTAGAGTCTGAGGGACGTCTCTGTGGTCGTAGATAGCTTAGACTCTTGAGGGACAACACTGTGCTCTGTGGTCGTAGATAGTCTTGACTCTGAGGGACATCAAGGCCATGTACAGAGAGAAGACCGCACGGCTGATCCCCAACGCCATTCAGATCTGCACAGACTCTGAGAAGGTACAGTCACTCATACAACACCTGGGTTCTGTTCAATATCCCTGGACAGTTGCACTAACGCCTTGGACCAGAGCTAAGAGACCCTGTGCTTTTCATGGTTTAACCCATCAAGCAACTTTTCATGGTTTAACCCATCAAGCAACTTTTCATGGTTTAACCCATCAAGCAACTTTTCATGGTTTAACCCATCAAGCAACTTTTCATGGTTTAACCCGTCAAGCAACTTTTTATGGTTTAACCCATCAAGCAACTTTTCATGGTTTAACCCATCAAGCAACTTTTCATGGTTTAACCCGTCAAGCAACTTTTTATGGTTTAACCCATCAAGCAACTTTTCATGGTTTAACCCATCAAGCAACTTTTCATGGTTTAACCCATCAAGCAACTTTTCATGGTTTAACCCATCAAGCTACTTTTCATGGTTTAACCCATCAAGCAACTTTTCATGCTCAAGAGTACAGCAGCACTGACAAAATAACATGCTACTTACCCCTTCTGTCTCTCCTCAATGCAAATCAATAGACGGTTATCACTGCAATAATATTAAAGCAAAACTCCACACACAAACTATATTGTAGTACTTACTATATCCCAACATTTTTTGACATGCAAAACATTTTGGGACTAATATTTTTTTTGGGGGGAATCATATGATGCAAAATGCATCATACCGGCTGTATTTCTGTATTTTATTTCAGTAGTTATATATCTTGAAAACTTGATTGCTGATATGCAAAGCAGACAGTTTTTGGGGTTGAATTTTAATTTGAACTGAAGCGTCTCTCTTCCCTACAGTTGTTCTTCACTTCATTCTCAGCCAGAGAGAAGAGTTACCAGGGAGTGTTCCGGATGTGGCAGAACACACTGATGGACAAGGTGAGGCACAGATCAGCTGACAGCGACCTCATATAACCTCACTTCACTCACTGGGGGATGCATCCCAAATGGCACCCTATTCCCTATAAAGTGCACTACTTTTAACCCGGGCCCTGTGCCATATTCAGGATGCACCCTGGGTGTAAAGTACTGTTAGCTATGGCAGGTCCACGGTTCTGTTTATGTTGAAACACCATCGGCTGTCCTGTCCAGATAGAGCATTGTGTGGATATGGATTGAGGGCTGTCAAAAACACTGGAAATGGGACACCCAGAATGTCCCCTCCTTTCAACACTGGGCCTTTTCCACACCCAGTTACACACTACCCTGCCCCCCCCCCTTCCAACATTGTTGTCACCATGGTTTTGGTTGTCTCGACAGCAAGCATTTCTATGGCAAGGGCATTTCTATAAGTAGGAGTTATGTTAAGCACAGATCTAGGATCATCTTCCCCTCACTCAATCCTACCCTTGACAACAAGTTAAACTGACCTTGGCTCTGTGTCTAAAAGGCAACGTGTTCCCGGTAATCACCTATGGAATGGCATTGATCCAGTGACATGAAGAAAGTCAACGACTAGATAACCCTACAACATGGACACTATCTGGTTATCATAGCTCCATGCAACTTATCTGGAGTCCTATTTAGTATGCAAGGCTTTGGTGACTTTACCCTGGCAGACTGCTCTTATCTAATCAATCCTGAGTACACACCATGCTCCTCGGACTGGCCCCATGCCCCTAACATTCGGTTATTATGTAGTATACAAGGGGAATAGAAGTACATTTTATAATGTACTCGCTCTTTTGATAGCAGAGTGGGGCTAAAACATTCTAGCACCTGGAATGAATGCAAACTCTATGGCCAACTAGTGCAATACCCGGAAGACTGTGGACCAAGGGAATTAAGCTGTGCAAACAACTCCACAATAACACTAGTGTGACTCGGGAGTTAGCGAATGACGGTAAAGTTCAATGACCCCTCAAGGTGTGGCTAGGAAGGTTTATTTGCTTAAGACAGAAAGAGCTGTCTTTTCATTACCTATCCATTCTTCAGGGCAGTCGTTCGCATTACGCCACAAAGAGGCTATTCATCAACCGATCTGATTTTCGTTGTCACTGAACCAGAGTTTTGGCATTCAGTAGAGTTGTTATCGAGGTTACCTATCTCTGTATCAATGGGTGGAGCGCTCGTGTTCCAATTGTCGGGCTGAGGGCGCTAGGACTTCCTGATTGTTTTGTGACAGTGTAGAGATTATCACAGTTCAGTCCAGAGACCAGAGCAGAGTAAAATGGCTACCGAGAAGTAAGTAAAACATATTTTAAAATTGTTATTTTGACTTGATTGGTAACAAGTGACTGATTATTCATCTAAATGATGATCGGGTGTGTGTGATTTGGATTGAAGAAACTGGTTCTATATGGGGCTTGCTTGAATGGATTCTGTTGAATGGGCAGGGCTGGATTTGGGGTCTTGGGGCACCTACTTTATTTTCAGATTTTTTAAAAGCTAATTATCTGCAATTCGACATATTTTGTCATGGCTTATGACGTGTTTTATCTGCTATCTGGGGGGTCTCTGACCTCCAGGGCAGGTGCCCCGCGTGCCTGTTTGTAGGAAATCAATCTTAATAAATTGTTTTTTTGAACGATTGAACAAACTCAAAATACATTTCTAATCTACATTTACTTATTATTCTCCCTCCATATAGTTTAAAAAATATACTTTGTATTTGTCATAGTGTCCATAAACAATCTACACTCAGCAAAAAAATAAATAAACGTCCTCTCACTGTCAACTGGATATATTTTCAGCAAACTTAACGTGTAAATATTTGTATGACCATAACAAAATTCAACAACTGAGACATAAACTGAACAAGTTCCACAGACATGTGACTAACAGAAATTCAATAATGTGTCCCTGAACAAAGGGAGGGGTCAAAATCAAAAGTAAGTCAGTATCTGGTGTGGCCACCAGCTGCATTAAGTACTGCAGTGCATCTCCTCATGGACTGCACCAGATTTGCCAGTTCTTGCTGTGAGATGTTATCCCACTCTTCCACCAAGGCACCTGCAAGTTCCCAGACATTTTTTGGGGGAATGGCCCTAGCCCTCGCCCTCCGATCCAACAGGTCCCAGACGTGCTCAATGGGATTGAGATCCGGGCTCGTTGCTGGCCATGGCAGAAAACTGACATTCCTGTCTTGCAGGTGGCATTGTCATGCTGGAGGGTCATGTCAGGATGAGCCTACAGGAAGGGTACCACATGAGGGAGGAGGATGTATTCCCTGTAATGCACAGCGTTGAGATTGCCTGCAATGACAACAAGCTCAGTTTGATGATGCTGTGACACCCCCGCCTCAGACTATGAAGGAACCTCCACCTCCAAATCGATCCCGCTCCAGAGTTCAGGCCTCGGTGTAACGCTCATTCCTTCAACGATAAACGTGAATCTGACCATCACCCCTGGTGAGACAAAACCGTGACTCGTCAGTGAAGAGCACTTTTTTTACCAGTCCTGTCTGGTCCAGTGACGGTGAGTTTGTGTACATAGGCGATGTTGTTGCCGGTGATGTCTGGTGAGGACCTGCCTTACAACAGGCCTACAAGCCCTCAGTCCAGCCTCTCTCACCCTATTGCGGACAGTCTGAGCACTGATGGAGGGATTGTGCGTTCCTGGAGTAACTCGGGCAGTTTTTGCCATCCGGGATCTGTCCCGCAGGTGTGATGTACGGATCCTGTGCAGGTGTTGCTACACGTGGTCTGCCAATGCAAGGACGATCAGCTGTCCGTCCTGTCTCCCTGTAGCCCAGTCTTAGGCGTCTCACAGTACGGACATTGCAATTTATTGCCACATCTGCAGTCCTCATGGCTCATTGCAGCATGCCTAAGGCACATTCATGCAGATGAGCAGGGACCCTGGGCATCTTTCCTTTGGTGTTTTTCAGAGTCAGTAGAAAGGCCTCTTGAGTGTACTAAGTTTTCATAACTGTGACCTTAATTGCCTACCGTCTGTAAGCTGTTAGTGTCTGAACAACCGTTCCACAGGTACATGTTCATTAATTGTTTATGGTTCATTGAACAAGCATGGGAAACAGTGTTTAAACCCTTTACAATGAAGATCTGTGAAGGTATTTGGATTTTTACGAAATATCTTTGAAAGACAGGGTCCTGAAGAAGGGACGTTTCTTTTTTTGCTGAGTATATTTTGTAGCTATTAGTCAATAGCTATAGGCTACAATTTAACTGCGCAAGGTAGCAGCTATCGTCTTTGCGTCAGTTCTTTTATATAATTGTTTGCATTTCTTAAGCGCTAATCTACAGTGAGTTGCTTTTTGATATCTTGTGGCATCAGTGTGGAGCAGGTTAGGGCTGTTTTGTTTGGTTGAAACTAAGACTGGAGGTGATGTGAGATTCATGCACAGGTAGAAAATGGTTATGCTGGAGGAAGCCAGACAGAGGAATTAATCCTCATGATTTTGACTATTGAGCTCTTGCAAGCTATAGCCTACAAGCAGCTGACGGATGATGGAACTGTGTACACCAAAATCTGTTGCTTTTCCATGATACCAAAAATCTAATCATACCCCACTGTTTGTCTGTTCCTCCCAATTAAACCCCCTCTCTCCTCTGTCCTCTCTCTCTCCTAGCCATTGACTAGTCTGGAGCTGTGGCTGGTGGTCAAGCAGCACTATGGTAATGATCTGGGCCTGAGCCATGAAGAAATGGAGAGTCTACAGGGATCTGCAGAATCAACCACGCAGACACACACTAGGTGAGGACTAGCAGGACTCTTCATCTATCTTATCTATCAATCTGGTGCTGCATGGTGAACAGCATGCATTCACCTATATCTGTCTGACTGACACATTTCTTTAATCTGTTTCCCCATCTGGTCCCTGGCAGCCTGACCATGAGGCCCGGTGGAGAGGACTCTGGGAGGCTGGAGAGGCCGTCTACTCTGCGCCTCCAGCCAGGGGATCAGGGCTCCTTTGAGCCCAACACGCCCCAGGGAGAGGACTTACCCTCACCTCTCGGAGAGAGCACCGCCAATTCGAGGAATGCGGTACGACACCTGGCATGTTAATGTCACAAAAGGCTTGGATGATATTAAGTGATCTCTGTAGAGGCATACTGTCTCCATATTGTTTCTTCATTGTCTGAGTTTTGCAAATGAAGGATGAGTCCCATTGATGGCATACATGTACATAGCAAGGCTTCCATAGCCAGAGTGACAGAAAGAGTGACATTGCCATTGTGTTTGTGTCCTACAGGATGATGCTCACAGCACCTCGTCTCAGTGCACTTCTGACCCATCCCTGGACCGCTCTGCCCCGGAGAGAGTCTCCAAGCGCTCAGAGCTCTCTCTGGACCTCAACACTAACCTGGACCACTTCTCTGAACAGAGCGCAGAGGAGAGCGCAGAGGAGGGTAAGAATGATTCCCAAATGTGTTTGTTAAATGCATGCATCTTTAGAGTATGTGTTTGTGTGATGCTATTGACACCATCTTAGATGTGTTTTCAGAGGCATTCCTCAGATCATGTTAACCCCTCTCCCGGTGTCTCTTATAGAGGAGAGGGTGTGTGTCTCTGAGCAGCAGGGCAGGCTTTATGTGAACAAGGTCTTCAACATCAGCGCAGAGAAGATGTTTGAGCTGCTCTTTACTGACTCCCACTTCATGCGAAGATTCATGAACGCCAGGAAGATCACCAGTGAGTCATCACCCCATCCACCCTAAACACTCCCTGTTATGTCGCAGTCCTCAACACTCTCTGTTATGTCGCAGTCCTCAACACTCTCTGTTATGTCGCAGTCCTCAACACTCTCTGTTATGTCGCAGTCCTCAACACTCCCTGTTATGGCGCACAGTCCTCAACACTCCCTGTTATGGCGCACAGTCCTCAACACTCCCTGTTATGGCGCACAGTCCTCAACACTCCCTGTTATGGCGCACAGTCCTCAACACTCCCTGTTATGGCGCACAGTCCTCAACACTCCCTGTTATGGCGCACAGTCCTCAACACTCCCTGTTATGGCGCACAGTCCTCAACACTCCCTGTTATGGCGCACAGTCCTCAACACTCCCTGTTATGGCGCACAGTCCTCAACACTCCCTGTTATGGCGCACAGTCCTCAACACTCCCTGTTATGGCGCACAGTCCTCAACACTCCCTGTTATGGCGCACAGTCCTCAACACTCCCTGTTATGGCGCACAGTCCTCAACACTCCCTGTTATGGCGCACAGTCCTCAACACTCCCTGTTATGGCGCACAGTCCTCAACACTCCCTGTTATGGCGCACAGTCCTCAACACTCCCTGTTATGGCGCACAGTCCTCAACACTCCCTGTTATGGCGCACAGTCCTCAACACTCCCTGTTATGGCGCACAGTCCTCAACACTCCCTGTTATGGCGCACAGTCCTCAACACTCCCTGTTATGGCGCACAGTCCTCAACACTCCTTGTTATGGCGCACAGTCCTCAACACTCCCTGTTATATATGGCGCACAGTCCTCAACACTCCCTGTTATATATGGCGCACAGTCCTCAACACTCCCTGTTATATATGGCGCACAGTCCTCAACACTCCCTGTTATATATGGCGCACAGTCCTCAACACTCCCTGTTATATATGGCGCACAGTCCTCAACACTCCCTGTTATATATGGCGCACAGTCCTCAACACTCCCTGTTATATATGGCGCACAGTCCTCAACACTCCCTGTTATATATGGCGCACAGTCCTCAACACTCCCTGTTATATATGGCGCACAGTCCTCAACACTCCCTGTTATATATGGCGCACAGTCCTCAACACTCCCTGTTATATATGGCGCACAGTCCTCAACACTCCCTGTTATATATGGCGCACAGTCCTCAACACTCCCTGTTATATATGGCGCACAGTCCTCAACACTCCCTGTTATATATGGCGCACAGTCCTCAGCTTGTGATGAGTAATCCATCCTAATCAATCTTTTGAATGTGAATGCCAGAGTTGTTGTAATTTCTAAATTGGGATGTGCACAACGAGGGGCCACAGTGGCTCCTGGCTTTGCATACAGTACTCACACATGCAGTCAGATCCTTTTGGGGGCCCTAAGTAAACATTTGTTTGGAGGGCCCCTCTGCCTTACTAAACAATGGTGGAGGGACAGAGAAAAATGTGCAGTTTTATACACAGTTTACCATGGGGCAGAGAGATATTTAAAACTAAAGTGTATATCTGAGTGAGCGTGATTAACAACATTTAATGGGGGCCCACCCAGTCAGTTATTTGTCCATGATTGCTAAAAGTTTAGAACGTCTAGACTAACTTACCAATCTATAAAATGTTAGCTGGCTTGGCTAGATGAGTGACTGACATAAGAGAAACTGCTGATGCACAACCAAATTTCGAAATTTAGTTGAGACCCGACCTGAGTATTTTTTTGGGGGGAGGAGATTGATCCGCAGGCCTACAAAGGGGGGGGAGGCGGCGCGGCGCGGCGCATGTGCCCATCCCTGGTCCAAATGTGGTGTGTGTGAAATAATTCAGGCCTTTCCATTTCAGTGCAGTACCAAATAGAATAATAGGTGTGTTTTGTTAACCTATGTGTGATTGTCTTTAGATGCCAGCTTTGCCCCGTGGCAGAGTGAAGCGTCAGGCGCCATGAAGAGGAGTCTCAACTACACCATCGCCATCACCAACCCTCTGGTGGGCAAGTTCTCCACCGCCACAGAGAACCAGGTGAGCCCAGGTCTGCAGGGTGTGTGTGTGTGTTGTGTAGTGTGTTTTCCAGAGTGTGTAACTCTGTTGTCCTGTCAGATCCTGTACAAGGAATCCAGGGAGGGTCAGTACTACCTCGTCGATGCGGAAGTCTACACACACGACGTCCCGTACCACGACTACTTCTACACTCAGAACCTCTACTGTATCATCCGCCACTCCAAACACAAGTGTCGACTCAGGTGAGCAGCAGTGACAACACACCCTTCAGACATTTAATATTTGCTCTGTTTACTTTAGTGTAAGGACTTTTAGGGTATTGGGGTTGAGTTTCTCATTGTGGTCAGTCTTTGTTCAGTGCAAAGGTGCCTTTACATGTTTCCCACTGGGCACAGATGTCAATTCGATGTCTATTCCATGTCGGTTCAACCAACTTTCACTGATGTGAAAATAAGGTTCATTCAACCAGTGTGTGCCCAGTGGGTTTTGTGTGTCAAAGACCAATATCCTTTAGGAAAGGTAAATTCACTTCCACATATTGCTGGCCTATGTACTGTTGGTTCTCTCTTCTTGCTGGTAGCTATTGGTCAGTTCCTGATTACAGAGAACGAAAATCAGCACTGTTTGGTACTTGAGAGTTTGTGGTGACTAATTACCCATGTAACTGATTAAAATACAACTGTAGAGTTGATGTGCTGATGTGTTCAGGGTGTATACTGATGTGAAGTATAAGAAGCAGCCGTGGGGGCTGGTCAAGTCCTTTATCACCAAGAACTCCTGGAGCGGCCTGGAGGACTACTTCAGACACCTGGGTGAGTAGCAGCCTTGGAGATCTCGTCTTTCTTCCACGCCAACTTTCAGAATCTCTATCTATCACTCCCTTTGGTTCCTTCCTCGGGCGTTATTGTTTGTTTCATGTCTGTACGCTACTCGTGTTTCTTGTTTTGTTCTGTTGTTTGTGTATTAAATTCACTCCCTGTACTTGCTTCCCGATTTTGTTAGTGTACGCGTGACCCTACACTTTCTCCAATGAGTCTCTGCCTGTGAGTGTGTTGGGTTGGCCATAATAAACTCCTGCTCTCTAAGTATGTTGCTGCTTCACTGGTTTCTGTCCATCACCCACTCTCCTATACTGTATAACGACCCGTCACCCCCTCTCCTATACTGTATAACGACCCGTCACCCCCTCTCCTATAGTGTATAACGACCCGTCACCCCCTCTCCTATACTGTATAACGACCCGTCACCCCCTCTCCTATACTGTATAACGACCCGTCACCCCCTCTCCTATAGTGTATAATGACCCGTCACCCCCTCTCCTATACTGTATAACGACCCGTCACCCCCTCTCCTATACTGTATAACGACCCGTCACCCCCTCTCCTATACTGTATAACGACCCGTCACCCCCTCTCCTATACTGTATAACGACCCGTCACCCACTCTCCTATACTGTATAACGACCCGTCACCCACTCTCCTATACTGTATAACGACCCGTCACCCACTCTCCTATACTGTATAACGACCCGTCACCCACTCTCCTATACTGTATAACGACCCGTCACCCACTCTCCTATACTGTATAACGACCCGTCACCCACTCTCCTATACTGTATAACGACCCGTCACCCACTCTCCTATACTGTATAACGACCCGTCACCCACTCTCCTATACTGTATAACGACCCGTCACCCACTCTCCTATACTGTATAACGACCCGTCACCCACTCTCCTATACTGTATAACGACCCGTCACCCACTCTCCTATAGTGTATAACGACCCGTCACCCCCTCTCCTATACTGTATAACGACCCGTCACCCCCTCTCCTATAGTGTATAACGACCCGTCACCCCCTCTCCTATACTGTATAACGACCCGTCCCCCGCTCTCCTATACTGTATAACGACCCGTCCCCCGCTCTCCTATACTGTATAACGACCCGTCACCCCTTCTCCTATAGTGTGTGACGACCCGTCCCCCGCTCTCCTATAGTGTGTGACGACCCGTCCCCCGCTCTCCTATAGTGTGTGACGACCCGTCCCCCGCTCTCCTATACTGTGTGACGACCCGTCCCCCGCTCTCCTATACTGTGTGACGTGACGACCCCTCTCCTATAGTGTGTGTGACGACCCCTCGCCCCCTCTCCTATACTGTATAACGACCCGTCTTCGTCACCCGCTCCAGTCTCGTCAGAGTAGATCTGAATCAAAGCCCTGCACTGACAGTCCAACTCGCCTCATGAGAAGTCAATTAGAACCCCCCCACCCACAGATTGCACGGCAGTCCTCTCTACATAACCCTTACCACCTCTGCTAGTCATTTATCCACCCCCTTTTTCCAAGGCATTTAACCTGACTTTTCCTTTCACCCTATGTCATCACAGAATCGGAGCTGATGGAAGAGGAGGCGGAGCTGAACCAGGGAGGCGGAGACCATGGTAAGACAATTGGCGGGCTGCGTCACCGGCGGAGGAGGACATTCAGTCGGACACTACAGGAGCACCTGAACCCCAGCAACCAGTACAGGCCTGACCTAGATCCTCACAGAGAGGGCAACACGGGTACATGTTCTTCTGTTATTTAGCCCTGGACAACCATCTTCTGCACACATGAATAACATTACATATACAATACAAACAATCAGTAATCAAGCACATGACTTGATCACCTATAAAATGCACAGTCATCCGTCTTCCATTCAAGCTGTGTCTCCTGTAATGACTTCCTGTCTCCGGTTGTGTGTCAGATCCCATGGATATGAAGGGTCCACAGTGGAACGTCTCTACCATCGTAGCTGGGATGAGCATCATGTAAGTCAACACTCAAAGCATAAATCAGCATGCAACCTTTCTATTGTCTGAGTACATTCTGCTCCATGAGCTCAAACAGTACTTAGGCGTGTGTGTATTTGCAGTATATTAGCCAGGTGTTTGTTGAACTCAAATAATCAGAAACCTTACTGCCTCCTCTCTCTTGCTCTTCCCAGTATGCTGATCCTAACAGTACTGAACCTGGGGCTGTTCTTTAAGCTGTGGGCCATGGAGGACGTGGTCACACGCATGTACCTGAGCACCAAGAACCGCCTCCGGGAGAGGGCCGAGAGCAGGTAGGCTGCTGCACACTGAGTGAAAGCATACGAGTACTTCTCTCTGGGTGGCTGAGGCCTTGTTCCAAGACTTAGGTGGGAGAGACTGAAGGGACATCTCTGACCAACATCCCACATAACCTGCACATGACCATCTGATCTTTTATCACTCCAGTGTTAATCTGCTAAATTGTAATTATTCGCCTCCTCTTGCCTTTTGCACACAATGTATATAGACTCTTTTTTTCTTTTTTTCTACTGTGTTATTGACTTGTTTATTGTTTACTCCATGTGTAACTCTGTGTTGTCTGTTCACACTGCTGTGATTTATCTTGGCCAGGTCGCAGTTGTAAATGAGAACTTGTTCTCAACTAGCCTACCTGGATAAATAAAGGTGAAATAAAAAAAATAAAAAAATTGACAGCCCGACTAGCCAAAATCTATAACCTAACCTTAAGCAAACCTCTAACCCTAATCTAATTTGAACAAATTAAATATTGTTTTGGTCAGCCACATCCCCTTAGTTTACCTGATTTGGAAGCATCCTTTCCTTCTCCATTCCTTGGCGTAATCACTGCTCTGACGATTGGGTTGGTGTGAGCTATGTTGAGGAATTCTCTCTCCTGTTGTCTTTGTCCGTCTCCTCAGTTTTGCCCCAGACTTTAGTCCCGGACCGGCCCCTCCACACAGGACCAGAGAGGAGACTCTGCTGCTGAAAGCTGTTCTACAGGACTCCATCAACCTACTGGAGCAGGTGAGTCAGATGACCAGCTGTGTTGGTGTGTCAGTGTCACAGCCTCCCAGATGACCCCTGCAGGTGTATCTGGACGGTCATTGACCGTTTTCTTCCTATTTTCTCTACAGCTCCGCTGCTCTCTATTGGTGCTTCAGCAGAACTTTGTAACCAATAGGACAGCAACGCCTCAGTGACGCCGTCGTGATTTCACTACGCCCTATGAACCCTGGGGTCGTAAAGGCTACGGGGATGCGCCTCAGAGGACTCACTCTCCCAAGTAGGGGTGTTGCTATAGGGAATACCCACACACCGACTACTTGTTACTAAGAGCAACAACGGTACAAGTCCCAGGGCCATTGATAGTGTGTTACTAGGTGGATGAATGTATTTTTAAAGTTCAACTGTTGGTCCTGCGCTGTGGTGGAAGAGAATGGTTCCCAAACATCACCAACACTGGGAGGCGACTGTTGGACTTGGGTTTATGTGAGGTTCTATTGTCTGTTGGGTTAGGGAGTACTTTATTCTTCCTTAATGTTCTGGGGTTACAGTGATTAAGTTGAAGTTCTTCTGGACTACTGTATATTCCATGCAGTCCCAGCATGCCTCACTGCGTACCCCTTCCATTGCCAAGCTCATCACAGCAGATGAGCCAATGATGTTATAGAAATAAATCCCAATGTAAGATTTTTACTTTTTGCACAAGTGCCTTGTGTACTTTTTATGTTTTTAGATTTATTTAGAATACATTTTTTTTCAATTAGAAAATACTTTGAATGTAATTTATTAATAATATTTGAATGGCTGTGGGTTTCTGCTCGTGTAAATGTGAATAATTATGCTGTTTTGGATTGACAGATGACGCATTTAAAAAGAGAAAATTATCTTTGGGTGGTTTTGCAGCTGGTTTGTAAATATACAGCAGAGCTCAAGATCAGTGTTGTATTTAGAAGGGTGCAATGTTCTGAACACTGCAGATAGAAATGTCTTCTATAAAGCTGTCATGAATCCTTATTCTACATGATGGAGAAGCTTGTTTGTTCTACATAATATAGTTCTATCTGAACCTTCTGTAATGTTGCACCCCACTGAACACACGCCCAGGTGAACTTTCTCAGGACTAATTGGTTGGAGCTAAAATATGCAAATAATAATACTGATTGCATTTTGTTAATTACGTTAAAGTCCTGATGACCGTTCCATATACAATAAGCTAAATTAAGAGGGTTAGTGAATGTTCTGTAATTCATATTCATTCCACATGATGGTAAAACAAACCCATTCAGGAAGCCACGTCACTCAAACACTGCACTGCATATCTGTACACCCACTATAAGAATTTGAGCAGCGGATTCTGAGTTGAATCCACACTAGTGCCTTGTTAGCTTTGTTTTTTTTTTAAATTGTTAATCACCATTTTACATTTTCTCAAACAAATGCCACTCGTGTGTGGCGGTAAAATGTTATATTGTATGTCAAACCCATCCTTGTTCTATAATTGCACAGGAATCTTCCATAGTTTTGTTTGATGTTTACATTGCATTAGTGTAAACTATGGGATGTGACTAGTTTAAGGGTACACACTATTTGTTTTCCACACTATCCATATATGAAGTTGAATTACCTTGGCTATTTTGCACATTTGTAAGACATATTTGATGCTTTGAATAAAGAAACCATATTTCTCCACATATTATTGTTAATGTGAGGTGGGGGTACGGCATGCTAAAAGCACTGACTACAATCAGGATCTTTATACCTTGATCCTAATTCTCTGGGGAGGGTACATAACAGGATTTACTAACCACATGTGAGAGTGCGTTAGTGGTTACTTCACTTTGTTGAAATACCACCCATGCATTTGTGCTGGCAGTCTGAAGGTGGGTGGTTCGTTAGTATTGGTCTCGTGGGACCAGGTTTGGGACCATGCACAGATACACCCCTCCCCCGTGTTTCGATTGTCCGTGAAGTATTTGTACCAGCTCCAGAAGTCTGATGCTGCATATTCCGTAACTGTAGTTGAGCGAAGTCCTTAAAGGTAGTCTCCGAGAGATGAAGTAGACCGCATGGTGTCTGTTCTCTGCTGTTTTGGCTAAAAGCGTGAAACGTGCACTTGCGCAGATATGGTGTGTGAGTGAAATCTTGCATGTCAATATCTGGGGTGCTGCTAGAGGCAATGTCATTTGCTAAGTCTACCTTTAATGTGTAAGAACACCCACTGTCTTTCAAATGAATAGGCATCATTATTGTGGCTGTTGAAATCAACTTTGTTAGAAGAGACAAGTGCTTTAATTTACAGCGGCCTTAGCTCTCCAGTTGATAGGTTACATTTAGCCAAACACTTATCTTTGACCTTTGAAGAAACACCTTGACGTTGGACCCAAATAGCTTGCAAGTTGGCCTATAATAGGCTTAATGTTTGCTTATTTCATTGAACATGGGATTGTTGATAGACAATAGGACTACCTTGTATTGATGCGCATTGGCAAAAGTTAACCTACGGAAAGGAAAGGGTTACTCCCTGTATTGACGTCAGAAGTCTGAGGGAGAAAGACACTTACCCTGCCACTCTGTAAACAGGAGAGGCAGGCTTGCCTGATAAGATTACACCAGCGACGGAGGAGGAGGTATATTTGAAGACCTCACTTTTAATACAAAACATACCATCGGAGATGAGCAGCCTTTTGAAAGGGTTAAATGGAGCGACTATAGGGTTCCGGTGCTTTCCGTGGCACAATAGTGTCGCGCGGTCTGGGATAGGCTATGGAATTACTTTTATGCCGTAAGGGAGACGACAAATACTGTACCTTGTTGGATTGACAACACTGTTGGGCAGGTAGCCTAAATCAATTGCATATCTAGGCTACATTCAGTTGAACATGTTTAGACGTGTAGTTGCGAACACCATTGTCTGTGGCCACTGGCCAGTCTGTCATTTCCGCGACAGTTCAGTAAGCAGTTTCTAATGTAGCCCAGCCTACAGTTTTTGTAAGGAAGTAGCACATATGATTCGTTTTCAGCAAACTACACGAATACTGGTAGGTTATGCTATTTCCCATTCCACGTGACATGTTTGTAGTTAACGATAGGGTTATTAAGTATAGAGTCAACTGGTAACCGCTAATCTTGACGCATGTAACGATGCTTCGTATCAACTTTCAAGACGGTGACATTTTATCCAGGGCTTTAGGGTTAAGGCAGACAATCGTCTGCTACAGCATTCAGATAGGCTACATTCGATCGGGGAGTCGAAAAAAGCTAAGTCTATATGCATTCACTATTCCATGGGTTAACTGAGGGGGGAAAAAACATGGGCTTCATTTTCTAGGAACTTTTTAACAATTGAGGAAGGAAAGGCATTTACTCCACTGGCCGTTCTCTTGGCCACAGCGGATGTGACATTTGATACGCACAAGCCTTCACGGACTGGCTGGCAGAAACACCAGTCTGTCGCCCCGCTGAGAGCCCATATCGGTAGCAGTGACCTCTGCGTAAAAGCGCATTGGAGACCACCGAGAAATAAATCACTCCCGACTCCGGTTCGGATTTTTAATGACAGCCAATGCCACAGAGCTAATACGGAAGCCCCCAGATAAGATTCATACTGTTACAGTATCTAGAGTTTACAAAATGGTACAATAGAGATAAATAATTATACACAACAAAGAATGACATCTGCCCACATGATCAAATTGATGTTCCTCTCGCCTCCCCCATTTGCTAGACTTCTCAGAGATGTATACTAATGGTTCATTGGACAACAGAGCCGCGGGAAATAGGGGTGCTGCCCCATGAAAAACTGCACTGGGCCTTTACTGGTTCTGTATTAGTGGACCGATATAGGAGTCACAATTATTTGTCAGTATTCAGCCATGATTACTACAAGTTTAGATAGCTGGCTAGACTAACTACCAATCTAAAAATGATTAACCAGTCCCTGCCACACATTTATCTATCTGCACCGCCATGAGAATAGGACACGCACACACCACTCATCTCCATCCCTTCCTGTTGGCTCGTTCACCACAGGAGACTGATCACTTTCCAGGCTCCCTGGCTGTCCGTCATGAAGAAGCGAGCCAATAAGGCGTTGGAGCAGGATGAGCCTCTGTGCTGCTGTGAGTATGTGGACCGTCAGGGGGAGCGGAGCCATGTGGCAGCCTGCTGCTGTGACTGTGAGGACCTGGACGATGCCTGTGACAGGTGAGAGAGTGGCTTACCCATCTACGGCCAGTTACCTTCACACTCTTAGCTAATGGTTCTTCATCCAGTTTGGTATCACATCAGAAAGTGAATGTCTGCTTCTCTCCCTCAGATGGTTGAAAAAAGAGCCCCAGAAGGCCAACTCACTGTCCCATCTGGTTACTGTGATGACCGACCGCCTCCGTGTTCCCTGGTTCTGGGGTGGAGCCCGGCGTGTCGACCTATCGGTGCTCCCCCCGCTGCTCCTACTTCCTGTCCTCCTACACGTCGCAGCCCTTCACTTCCTGTTGGGTATAGTTGTTCTGACTGCTCTACCGGTCCTGGTTCTATGGTACTACTATGTCACCCACCGCAAGAAGGGCCGGACCCTGTTCTTTCTCAGCCTGGCCCTGTTCTCCCTGGGCTACATGTACTACCTCTTCCTCACCGAGATCTTCCCCAGGGGGGGTGTAGAGCTGACCCAGTTGGGCACAGTGACCTTGGGGGTGGCCCTGACTCTGGCCGCCCTTGTCCACACCAAGAGAGAACCTTGCTACGTATGGCCACACCCGGCTTACGTCCACAGCACAGTGACCTATCACAGCCCTCCACCGGACAGAGACCCCGGCCACAATGGGGTCGGGCAGGAAGTAATGCTTGCCAATCGGGGTAGTGGGTCGGAGCAGCAGGGCCAGGGGGTGGAGCAGATGAATAGTGAGCAGAGCAGGAACTGGTGCTCTGTGTGCAGGGTTTTGCGGCCCCCCAGGGCGGGACACTGCAGGATCTGTGACATCTGTGTCCTGAGGCTGGACCACCACTGTGTCTGGTGGGTCCCATTAAAACACCCCTGTCTGCCTGGACACACAGGAGGCTCATCTGTCAATTATTACACAGCCACGTCAAAGCAATGTCTCCGCAGTGTCATGCCAGACCTAAGAAGCAATGTCTCAGCAATTATCAGTGACATTCTCTTGTCTCTGTCATCAGCCATAGGCCTGTGTGTGAGAAACTCACTGATCTGTAACACACACACAATCGTGCAAAAACAATAACCTTCAAACCCTTTAGACGTGTATGTGTGTGTGTTTGGTGGAATCACGGGTTCTAAGTACATCTTACAGTTGAAGTCAGAAGTTTACATACACCTTAGCCAAATACATTTAAACTGTTTTTCGCAATTCCTGAAATTTAATCCTAGTAAAACTTTCCTGTTTTAGGTCAGTTAAGATCACCACTTTATTTTAAGAATGTGAAATATCAGAATAATAGAATAAACTTGTATTTCTTTCATCACATTCCCAGTGGGTCAGAGGTTCACGCACTCAATTCGTATTTGGTAGCATTGCCTTTTAAATTGTTTAACTTGGGTCAAATGTTTTGGGTAGCCTTCCACAAGCTTCCCACAATAAGTTGGGTGAATTTTGGCACATTCCACCTGACAGAGCTGGTGTAACTGAGTCAGGTTTGTAGGCCTCCATGATCACACATGCTTTTTCAGTTCTGCCCACACATTTTCTATAGGATTAAGGTCAGGGCTTTGTGATGGCCACTCCAAATCCTTGACTTTGTTGTCCTTAAGCCATTTTACCACAACTTTGGAAGTATGCTTGAGGTCATTGTCCATTTGGAAGACCCATTTGCGACCAAGCCTCAACTCAATGTCTTGAGATGTTGCTTCGATATAGCCACATAATTTTCCTGCCTCATGATGCCATCTATTTTGTGAAGTGCACCAGTCCCTCCTGCAGCAAAGCACCCCCACAACATGATGCTGCCACCCCTGTGCTTCACGGTGGGGATGGTGTTCTTCGGCTTGCAAGCCTCCCCCTTTTTCCTCCAAACATGACAATGGTCATTATGGCCAAACAGTTCTATTTTTGTTTCATCAGACCAAAGGACATTTCTCCAAAAAGTACGATCTTTGTCCCTATGTGCAGTTGCAAACCGTAATCTGGCTTTTTCTATGGCTATTTTGGAGCAGTGGCTTCTTCCTTGCTGAGCGGCCTTTCAGGTTATGTCGATATAGGACTCGTTTTACTGTAGATATAGATACTTTTGTACCTGTTTCCTCCAGCATCTTCATAAGGTCCTTTGCTGTTGTTCTGGGATTGATTTGCACTTTTTGCACCAAAGTACGTTCATCTCTAGGAGACAGAACGAGTCTCCTTCCTGAGCGGTATGACGGCTCCGTGGTCCCATGGTGTTTATATTTGCGTACTATTGTTTGTACAGATGAACGTGGTACCTTCAGGTGTTTGGAAATTGCTCCCAAGGATGAACCAGACTTGTGGAAGTCTACAATTGTTTTTCTGAAGTCTTGGCTGATTTCTTTTGATTTTCCCATGATGTCAAGCAAAGAGGCACTGAGTTTGAAGGTAGGCCTTGAAATACAGGTACACCTCCAATTGACTCAAATTATGTCAATTAGCCTATCAGAAGCTTCTAAAGCCATTACATACATTTCTGGAATTTTCTAAGCTGTTTAAAGGCACAGTCAACTTAGTGTATGTAAACTTCTGACCCACTGGAATTGTGATACTGTGAATTATAGGTGAAATAATCTGCATGTAAACAAATGTTGGAAAAATGACTTGTCATGCACAAAGTAGATGTCCTAACCGACTTGCCAAAACTATAGTTTGTTAACAAGAAATTTGTGGAGTGGTTGAAAAACGAGTTTTAATGACACCAACCTAAGTGTATGTTAACTTCCAACTTCAACTGTACATTATATTCATTTAGCAGCAGGTGCTCTCATCCAAATTAGTCAGCGCTGTACTGTGTGTGGTGTAACCCAATGATCTTAGTACAGTGTATTGGCTGTCTGTGTCTGTGTGTGTGTCATGTCAACACTGTGGTAGGATAAACAGCTGTGTGGGCCAGTCCAATCACCGCAGCTTCCTGTTGACACTCCTCCTCTTCCTGTTGACCTCTCTGTATGGGATCAGTCTGGTGCTGCGCAGCGTGTGTCCTCAACAGAACCTTGTCACCGCTCTGGTCTACTGCCCTGGCGTCTACAACCAGCACAGGTAACACACACCATACATAATGCACACACACACGCTATTACATGCTGACCAGACCACACGCGTGCATGTCGATTTTGTCCACCCACACCAGATGCGATCAGGACACGCAGGTTGAAATATCATAACAAACTGAACCAATTATATTAATTTGGGGACTTGTCAAAAAGCATTAAATATTTATGGCAATTTAACCAGCTAGCTTGCTGTTGCTAGCTCATTTGTCCTGGTATATTAACATTGGGTGGCTATTTTACCTGAAATGCACAAGGTCCTCTACTCCGACAATTAATCCACAGATAAAAGGGTAAAAGTTTGTTTTGAGTAATATCTCCTTCAGGCTTCTTCTTTGGACTTTATATGGCGGTTGGCAACCAATGTTAGGTGCATTACCACAACCGACTGGAGTGTGGACCTCAGTTCATCTTTCAATCACACACGTGGGCATATGCTCCTAAAAACCAATGAGGAGATGGGAGAGGCAGGACTTGCAGCGCATCAAGCATCACAAATAGAACCAAGTTCTATTTTAGCGCCTGGCTACGTGGACGCTCGTTAACTCGCGCAAACAGTGTGGGTGCAATGATTGAATACCATGTATGTGTACATTTATTCTGCAACGCATGAGACGCGAGTGGTGTAGTCAGCATGTTAGGCATTAGAGGCTAAAAGGAGCCTGTAAAATGAGGTGGTGTAGATCAATAGTGTCCTAAAATACCCACTGGCACCAGGGCCGTAACCACGGTTTTAGTGAGGTCGGGGAGCGGGTTGAAAGTTGAAGCTCATTTACTGCATTTCTTTACAATTTAAACATTTTAAAATGCTATTTGGAGAACAGGAAACACAAGCAAAAATGACCCCAGCCATTATCACCTTGGCTGCTGTAGGCTCATTCACCACAGTCGAACATAACGAACAAACCCCTGTTCGGAATTCCAATCCTGGTAACTCTAAGGGAACAAGTGTTTTTTATTTGCATCAAAGCAGTATTTTCTTTTGTCTGGGACACTTAAAGCTGTGATGTTTTGGAATAATTGGATATTTACAGGGGAAATGTAGGTTGATTTGAAGTTTCTATAAGAGACTTCATCATTATATTTTCCCCTACCTGCCCTCCTACTGACCCAGATTTACAGAGCAGTTACTGTGGCTCAGCATGGCTTTGTTGTGTAAGGGTAAATGTGTGTTAGTGTGTGTTTGCTGATAATGCTTGTGTTGTTGTTATGTGTGTAGTGTAACAGCCATTTTGTCTCCCACTCAGCACTGTAATAAATGTTATGTTGCTCAGATTTGTATATGTATAGCCCCTTCCCTCCTCCATGGGTGTTTTGTAGATCTGTATATGTATAGCCCCTTCCCTCCTCCATGGGTGTTTTGTAGATCTGTATATGTATAGCCCCTTCCCTCCTCCATGGGTGTTTTGTAGATCTGTATATGTATAGCCCCTTCCCTCCTCCATGGGTGTTTTGTAGATCTGTATATGTATAGCCCCTTCCCTCCTCCATGGGTGTTTTGTAGATCTGTATATGTATAGCCCCTTCCCTCCTCCATGGGTGTTTTGTAGATCTGTAGAAACCAGATAGGTGGAATCTGTGTATTAAAGCTCCTCTTAGCTCATTGTTAACACATCTGGTTTCTAAAAATAGAGGGTTTGGGCTAGGGGCTAGAGATGGTTTTCAGGAATGTATGAGTCATGTCCTCTATTCAGTGTGTGTGTGTGTGTGTGTGTGTGTGTTCCAGCTCAGCGCTGTGTTTCACCTGTGCGTGGTATAGCTGCATAGTGACTAGTGGACTACTACACCTGCTGGTCCTGCAGCTCATCAATGTCAGCTACAATGTGACGAAGCGAGAGGCGCGCACCGCTCTCCGAGACAAGACTGCCCACAGTCTCTACTGGGGCCTTGTCGTTGACACAGGAGTCTACTCACATGGTTTCCGTGGCAACTGGGCAGAGTTCCTGACCATGGGAGAAGGCCCGGACACCCCCTGGCCCAGCCTCACTGACCTTGTGTAGCTGACCATTGGAGAAGGCCCGGACACCCCCTGGCCCAGCCTCACTGACCTGGTGTAGCTGACCATTGGAGAAGGCCCGGACACCCCCTGGCCCAGCCTCACTGACCTTGTGTAGCTGACCATTGGAGAAGGCCCGGACACCCCCTGGCCCAGCCTCACTGACCTGGGGTGCGTTCAACAAGGAAAATAGTTTGCGAACATTGGCTAATGTTAGCTAACATATTCCATTTGTTTTGTGTTAGCCACGACCATTCGCTAACGTTAGCTAACAGTCAGAAGGTAGTGTGCGGTGAACGTAAGTATCGGTTTCAGGTCTTAACTGCCGCTACAAAATCAAGTGGCCATGTAGACTTTCTACTATATTTAGTAGGAGTGGCTAAGTCATTTTCAGTTTGAATACTGTCGCTAAAAAGCCACAGAAAATCATTACAAAAAGTTTCACTGTAACATTTTGGAATATTTATTCAACTCAAATTGTTACTCTGGCAACATGTTCACCGCAAACAGAAGCTCTGTTGAACTCTCCTCTGGTGTAGCTGAGCTGCTCAACAGCATAATGGCATCGTTACATGCTGACCAGACCGCTCGTGCGCATGTTGATTTTGTCCACCCACACCAGATGCGATCAGGACACGGAGGTTGAAATATCAAGTAATCGCTCCTCCAGTTTTCAACTCTGGACTTTATATGGTGGTTGGCAAACAACTTCAAGGTGCGTTACCACTACCGCTGAATCTCAGTTCATCTTTCAATCACCCAGTGGGTATATGCTCCTAAAAACCAATGGAACCAAGTTCTATTTTAGCGCCTGGCTACGCGTACGCTCGTGAGCAGTGTGGGTGCGATGATTGAATAACATGTATGTGTACATTGATTTTGCGACGCGAGCGGTGTGGTCAGCATGTTAGAAGTCATTGATCAATTGGACGATCCAGGTAGAAGTTGCCTACAGATCTAGAGTCATCTTTAACCCTCATACAATCTGACTTTAACCGTTAGGGGGAAGTACATAAAACTGACCGTAGATCAGTCTGGGGGGGAGGCAACTTCACCCTACTCTGTGATATAGAGGCGTCACTACAGACCCTGGTTCGATCCCGGGCTGTATCACAACCGGCCATGATCGAGAGTCCCATAGGGCGGCGCACAATTGTCCCACTGTTGTAAATAAGAATTTGTTCTTAACTGACTTGCTTGGTTAAATAAATGAAAATAAATATGGACAAGAGTTGGAGGATGTGGCTGCTGTATTATCTTTCACCACCAGATGGCAGCATATCTCCACACCTCAGACTGTAAAGACATCTCCCTCTCTCCTGTTAATCAGTCTTCTACCTTGTCTGTCTGTATGTCCCCTCCCTATCTATTATGTCTTTCTGTTCTCCCCAGTCGGTCCTTCTGTCCTCTCCTTCCCTATTCTGTCTGGGACTGGGAGGGAGGCCGAGCCAGTCTGAAATCACAAGTCTTTGTTAAGGTGTCACAGTGATCGGTTCTGTTGTGAAGTAGCGCCCCCCACAATACCGTCCCTGAGCTGAACCATAGGCTACAATAACACACAACCACTTCTGTTAACTTTACTGACTGACAGCCTCAATCAAATCTCACCATCTCTACCCCTCTCTCTCTCTCCCTGACCTTTTCTCCCATTCTAGTGCTGCAATTGCTCCGTGCACCTTTCATCCATCTCTATCGATCTGTCTCACGCTTCCTCTCTCTCTTCATTTTCCTCGCGCAATCTCTTTCCAGGGTCCTTCTACCATTCTCTCGCTCTCTCCTTCCTCAGTTGAAGTGCCTTTGATGGGAGAGGTGACCAAACCACATGACCAAAATAAAACGAAGCCCTAGACGTTCCTTTCAACACTGATTAACACTCCTCAAGAAAGGAACAGCTGTTGTCACTATATGTTATTTTTATGTGCAACAGTTGCTGTGAGCTTCAGAAGAAAACAGGTTATGGGTATTTATCAAACCGCATCGTGTTGATACATCTCTGTAGATGAAGTGTTGTTGCATTAAACATCACATTTACATTTTAGTCATTTGCTTACAGAAGCAATTAGGAAAAGTGCCTTGCTCAAGGGAACATGGATTTTTCACCTAGTCAGCACAGGGATTCAAACCAGCAACCTTTAAGTTACTGGCCCAAAGACCTTTTCCATGTTCTGGCTCAGCTGAAAGCACCATGCTCTACCAACTGAGCTACACAGGACTTAAGAGAATAAAACAACAAAAGCACAGAGTTGTGGGAGAACAACTTCGACAGACTACCCACAGTGAGAATCGTTTATGGTGATATGAATAACATAATGCTTTTTATTTTGTATGGCTTCAAGCTCTTGTCAAACTGCATCAAACTGTGACTTCAAAAATATTAAATAACCTGAATTTTAACTGCAATTTTAAATGAGTCATTGCTGTTACAAAAGTTTCCAAACTGTCTTCATTAAAAGTTGTATCCACCTTTCTCAGGTAATGAAGGTAGACCAACAGCTGGTATGTGTGTGCTTGTTACAGCAGCAACTTAATCATCTGCTTTGGGTCCTATCCACTGATTTATCCTCTATGCCAGTATTCTCTGCCTGCCTGCCTGTCTGTCTGAGTGTACTGTACGTATGTCTACTGTACATGTGTGTGTTCTGTGGGTCACAGAGGGCCTTGTTCCCAGGTACAGTCCAGAGGAGAAGAGCAGAAGTCAGGGAGGACCTCTGCCACTCGGCGTCTCAGCTGCTCCCTCCTGGTCTCCCTCCCTCTCTCCTCACGCAGCCACCCCGGATACCGTCTCCAGGCTTGGAAACAGCTCCGCACCACCCGCCTGGGACAAGGACGGAGAGCGACAGACAGACAGACAGACAGACAGACAGACAGACAGACAGACAGACAGACAGACAGACAGACAGACAGAACAACTTAGAAATCCCTTACACCAAGCAATTATACAGTCAGGTCCTACATATGGAGCATGTCTGCATCTTACACAGCAAGATCATGTTTCTAGGACAGGTGTCATGTTTCTAGGACAGGTGTTATTGGTACAGGCAGTAAAGGCCCATGTAAACACACCCACCTGGTACTGTGTTCCTGAGCCTGCTGCTCCCGATCCCAATCTGCCATCCTCTCCTGGGTCACGTGATCTAGCAGTCCAATCAGAGCCCTCTTCAGAGTATGCGTGCGCCAGAACCGCTCGGCCCGCCCCTCCAGAACCATGCAGTGATCCTTCAGCTGAGCCAGAACATGTAAAACAGAACGGGTCAGGGGTGGATAACGGGTCAGGGGTAGATAACGGGTCAGGGGTGGATAAGGGGTCAGGGGTGGATAAGGGGTCAGGGGTGGATAACGGGTCAGGTCTGGATAAGGGGTCAGGGGTGGATAAGGGGTCAGGGGTGGATAAGGGGTCAGGTCTGGATAAGGGGTCAGGGGTGAATAACGGGTCAGGGGTGGATAAGGGGTCAGGGGTGGATAAGGGGTCAGGTCTGGATAACGGGTGGATAAGGGGTCAGGTCTGGATAAGGGGTCAGGGGTGAATAATGGGTCAGGGGTGGATAACGGGTCAGGGGTGGATAAGGGTCAGGGGTGGATAACGGGTCAGGTCTGGATAAGGGGTCAGGTCTGGATAACGGGTCAGGTCTGGATAACGGGTCAGGTCTGGATACAGTACACAGGAATGTCCATATCAATAGGGACTGATATACCAAAGACTGCCCACCGCGTCACTATTACACTGAGATCAGTTTTATAATGTATTTATGTTGGAAAAATTACAGAGTGGCCATTTGTTTGCCTCAGTCTCTATTTGTGTGAGAGTTAGTGTGCTTCTATGTATCGCTAGAGAACGCCTGATATCTCCAGGAGGGATAGGTGTCATTTTTGTCTTCATCTGTTGTCTAGTACTGTCTAGCTAGCTAGGGCCATCTACTTTGGGTGCTGCCTCTCCCCAGTAGCCTACTTGGTGTGTGAACTGCTCACTGCTCATAACTAGCAGATGATTGTTGACACATCAACCAGGATGAAGGGGCAGGGCAATTTGTGACTGTTGTTTTGGTCATCAGTGGCTGTATTGGAGGGGGAGAGGTTTCTCCTCTGCAAGGCAATCAGCAGTTAGTTCTTCAGTCTGCCCTGGTTTGTCAGCAGTGGTCGTGTCAGCGGCGGTCATGTCAGTGGCAGTCTCATGGCCAAAACTAAGACTGCAGCCAAAACAATCCAGGCTGTATCATAACCGGCCATGATTGGGAGTCCCATAGGGCGGCATACAATTGGACCAGCGTTGTCCGGGTTGGGCCGGTGTAGGCCGTCATTGTAAATAAGAATTTGTTCATAACGGACTTGCCTAGTTAAATAAAGGTTACATTAAAAAAGACTGTTCTGCGGTGTTGTTCGAGGAAGGAAAGAAAGGCTCTACTCTTACTTGAGTATCTGTTAAGGGAATTTTGATGATGACTAATTATGTATACATTTCAAATCAGGACTGACTAATCAGAATACTATTATGTTACTGTATATGTACTAATCAGAATACTATTATGTTACTGTATATGTACTAATCAGAATACTATTATGTTACTGTATATGTATGAATTTTCTTTTTAATCCTAGTACTGAATATAATGTGTGTAAATATAATCAAGAATTAGAACAATGACTGTCTGTACCATGGTAGACATGAATGAACTTATAGCCAGTCTGGCTAGAAGGCTTATCTACACTAGCTGACCTTGGCTCAGTCATATATTATCTTAATAGGGAGAGACATGTGAGAACCATACAGCCATTGTACTAGAACAGAGATGACACGGGCTGGTACTGAAACTAATGACGTCATTTTCAGTTTATAACCTGTGGCAAAATGTGTAATGAGCAGTACTCTTGTGAATAAAAGCTGCTGGTTGACTAAGATTGTGCTTCTGTCCATTTTATACAAATAAGGGTCATACAAATCCTTATGAATTGACAGAGTGTTTGATTTTAACTGGGTATTAAAACAGAGGAATTTAATTCCTGCAACAGTATCTTACCTAGTTATTTTCAGAATAGTTAATTCTGCTCTTTTGTAGCTTTGTCAACTGTGTGTTTTAATATGCCTGTTCACTCCTCTCCCTGTAGGTTTTACAGACTCTCCCCACCCCTTGGCTGCAGCCCTTCTAATTTAGTGTACCCTGCGCACACAACCCATGAGGAATTCCTTGTCTCCGGCAGGGTTTGGACATGCTTATCTGCGGTCAAGAACGCTGTGTTCGTCTTAGTCCATGCTGCCCTTATTGACCCAGACAGAGACCTGGATCATCCCAGAGAATACTACTACTCCAGCTTCTCTCTCTTCATCTGACTACTTGTTCTCGCATAGTCCGAGACCATCTGGTTGTCGTGGTGATGGCACAGGGCTACTCATTTGTCCTAAGTGGAGATTTTCTCTTTTCTCCCTCCCTCACCTGTCCATTTCTTCACTTGTCCACCTACTCGATCACCCATCAGGTGCCCTTAGAGAATTCCTCAATGAGCTTGACACCTTGATAAGCTCATTTCCTGACAATGGGCTCACCGCTCTTATTGGGCGACTTCAACCTCCCAATGTCTGTCTGGCTTCGATTCATTTATTTCCACCTGTTTCTTTCCCCTCCTTGCCTCTTTTGACCTCACCCTTTCCCAGTCCCCTCAAACTCACAAGGCAGGCAATATGCTTGACCTCATCTATACTAGAGGCTGTTTGCCTACTGATCTCATGGAAACACCCCTCCCCTCTACCTTCTCTTCTTCTGTATCTGCTGCTAAAGCCACTTTCTATCACTAAATGTAAAGCTTCTGCCTCTAACCTTAGTAAACTCTTATCTACCTTCTCTCTCCTTAATCTTCCACCCCCCCACCCCTCCCTCTCTGCAGCTGACCACTTTGAAAAGAAGGTTGACGACATCCGCTCATCATTCACTCAGCCTATTGAGTCCACTGGTCCCACTCACACAGAACTACCCTACGCCTCGACCTCTTTCTCCCCTCTCTCTCCAGATGAAATACTGTGACTAGTGAGGTCTGGCCGTCCGAAATGCCAGCTCGACCCCATCCCAGACCATCTCTGGAGATCTTCAAGACCGGTTTCTCAACCAAGACTCCTCTTCTCTGTGTCACGGAGGCCATCCGCACTGCCAAAGCGGACTTTCTCTCCTCTGTTTTCATCCTCCTAGATCTATCCGCTGCCTTTGACCCTCTGAACCATCAGATCCTCCTCTCCGCCTTCTCACAACTGGGCATCTCAGGCTCTGCATCCTACCTGGCAGACCGTTCCTACCAGGTGACGTGGAGAGGATCTGTGTCTGCACCACACACTCCCACTACTGGTGTCCCCCAGGGCTCGGTTCTAGACCCTCTCCTCTTCTCTCTACACCAAGTCACTAGGCTCCGTCATATCCTCACATTATATATCCTATCAATGTTATGCGGATGACACTCAACTACTTTTCTCCTTCACTAAAATTAACTTTTTGGTCAACCAGCCAATGTTTCTAAAACAAATGTATTACTAGTAAGAAGTAGTGGGGTATTGCTTAATCATTAGGTGAGACAAATGTTCGTTCAGCTGCCACTTTAAGGGATGGGCCATTGCCGTGGTAACTTGGTCACTTGTTTGTCTGTGATGAAAAAATCTCAGACTGCGACGTCTTCCTAGCAGCAGACCGTTGTCGCAGACTCTAACATTGAACAACCTAGCATGTGAATATAAAAGTCACACTTTAGTAGCCTTTCAGGTCAATTGGACCAACTTCTACATGTGGGCTTTGGATTGAAAGAAAACGGTTCCCAAATTCTCTGTAACCACCCACCAACATGGCTGGTGAAATAGACATTCTTACCCACCAATGACAAACTCTACCCACATTTGGCGTGTGTTCATTTTCCACCTTGCTTCTGACACGCATCTCTGCGTGCCTGGCAGATATCTCGGCATCATCACCTCAAACTCAACGGAGCTGCTCTTCCTCCCGGGGAAGGCCTGCCTGCTCCAAGACCTCTCCATCACGGTTGACAACTCCACAGTGTCCCCCTCTCGGAGTGCAAAAAACCTTGGCTTGACCCTGGACAACACCCTGTTGTTCTCTGCAAACACCAACGCTGTGACTCGCTCCTGCAGGTTCATGCTCTACAACATCTGTAGAGTACAACCCTACCTCACACAGGAAGCAGTGCAGGTCCTAATCCAGGCACTTGTCATCTCTCGTCTGGACTACTGCAACTCACTGTTGGCTGGGCTCCCCACTTGTGCCATTAAACCCCTGCAAAACGCTGCATCACACCTGGTGTTCAACCTTCCCAAGTTCTCTCATGTCAGCCCACTCCTCCACACACTCCACTGACTTCCAGTTGAAGCTCGCATCCACTACAAGACCATGGTGCTTACCTGCGGAACAGCAAGAGGAACTGCACCTTCCTACCTTCAGGCTATGCTCAAACCCTACACCCCAACCCGAGTACTCTGCTCAGCCCAGTCCAAGCTCTTCTCTCTCCTGGCACCCCAATGGTAGAACCGGTTTCATAAATCCCTGCCCATCTTCTGAAAACATCTGAAACGCTACCTCTTAAAGAGTATCTTAAATAATCCCACTGCACCCCCCTGAAAACCCACCCAAGAAACTTCCGTAAACTAACACTCACACTTGACTCTCTTCCCCCTTACTAGTTCTGACTTTGTTGATAGCTACGTTATTGAGGAAACATTTACTTACTATGACTGAAATGTGGTTTTCCGACCTAGCTACTTAAGATGAATGCACTCACTGTAAGTCGCTCTGGACAAGCACGTCTGCTAAATGATGTGTGTGTGTGTGTGTGTGTGTGTGTGTGTGTGGTGTTCATAGACTCACCCTTTTCCAGTTGCCCAGGCTCCTCCGTAGCAGGATGTGTTGATGCAGTTGGTCGGCAGAGGCCCATTTCTGAGCCAGGGACTCGCCTGCTACCTGCTGCCAGGACAGCGTGCACCGTCTCAGGAGGGACTGCCTGTGATGAGCCCTGGCCAGCTGGAAGGGAATGAAAAGAATACTGCGTATGCATGCACACCTATTCACAGGTAACAAACAATGGCATGGTACAAAAGGATAAGGAACCTGCATGCCATTGAGGCAGACATGGTGAACATATATTGAGAAATTGACAGTACAATTTGACATTTATTTCCAACTCATGGTCTTTAAAGAAGATAGGACTTTGACCACTGGTAAATAAAGAGAATAGAGTTGTTGTGAATCGAGGTAAGTTGTTGGGAGTCCAGGTAAACCAGTAGCAGAATAGAACATGGAATATGGAACGAGCTGTTCAGCTGCTCAAGATTGTATACAGTAAATTGGAAGTGAACATGTTGCTGAGCACAGGATTCTGCTGAGGGGAGGACATCTCATAATAATGGCCAGAAGGGAATGAATGGAATGGCATCAAGCACATGTAAACTATGTGTTTAATACCATTCCACCTATTCCGCTCCAGCCATTACCATGAGCCTGTCCTCCCCAATTAAGGTGCCGCCAATCTCCTGTACAGCTGAGATGTTACACCATCCATCTTAATGTCACTTGCCCATCAATCATTCTTCTCCTCCAACCCTTCTTCTCACTCTCTTCCTGTACCCCTCTCTTCTAACCTCTCTCTTCCTGTACCCCTCTCTTCTAGCCTCTCTCTTCCTGTACCCCTCTTCTAGCTTCACTCTTCCTGTACCCCTCTTCTAGCCTTACTCTTCCTGTACCCCTCTCTTCTAGCCTCTCTCTTCCTGTACCCCTCTTCTAGCCTCACTCTTCCTGTACCCCTCTCCTCTAGCCTCTCTTCCTGTACCCCTCTCTTCTAGCCTCTCTCTTCCTGTACCCCTCTCCTCTAGCCTCTCTCTCTTCCTGTACCCCTCTCTTCTAGCCTCTCTCTTCCTGTACCCCTCTCTTCTAGCCTCTCTCTTCCTGTACCCCTCTCCTCTAGCCTCTCTCTTCCTGTACCCCTCTCCTCTAGCCTCTCTCTCTTCCTGTACCCCTCTCCTCTAGCCTCTCTCTTCCTGTACCCCTCTCCTCTAGCCTCACTCTTCCTGTACCCCTCTCCTCTAGCCCCTCTCTTCCTGTACCCCTCTCCTCTAGCCCCTCTCTTCCTGTACCCCTCTCCTCTAGCCCCTCTCCTCTAGCCTCTCTCTTCCTGTACCCCTCTCCTCTAGCCCCTCTCTTCATGTACCCCTCTTCTCTAGCCCCTCTCTTCCTGTACCCCTCTCCTCTAGCCCCTCTCTTCTAGCATCTCTCTTCCTGTACCCCTCTCCTCTAGCCTCTCTCTCTTCCTGTACCCCTCTCCTCTAGCCTCCTCTTCCTGTACCCCTCTCCTCTAGCCTCTCTCTTCCTGTACCCCTCTCTTCTAGCCTCTCTCTTCCTGTACCCCTCTCTTCTAGCCTCTCTCTTCCTGTACCCCTCTCCTCTAGCCTCTCTCTTCCTGTACCCCTCTCCTCTAGCCTCTCTCTCTTCCTGTACCCCTCTCCTCTAGCCTCTCTCTTCCTGTACCCCTCTCCTCTAGCCTCACTCTTCCTGTACCCCTCTCTTCTAGCCTCTCTCTTCCTGTACCCCTCTCCTCTAGCCTCTCTCTTCCTGTACCCCTCTCCTCTAGCCCCTCTCTTCATGTACCACTCTCCTCTAGCCCCTCTCTTCCTGTACCCCTCTCCTCTAGCCCCTCTCTTCTAGCCTCTCTCTTCCTGTACCCCTCTCCTCTAGCCTCTCTCTCTTCCTGTACCCCTCTCCTCTAGCCTCTCTCTTCCTGTACCCCTCTCCTCTAGCCTCTCTCTTACTGTACCCCTCTCCTCTAGCCTCTCTCTTCCTGTACCCCTCTCCTCTAGCCTCTCTCTTCCTGTACCCCTCTCTTCTAGCCTCTCCTCCTGTACCCCTCTCTTCTAGCCTCTCTCTTCCTCTAGCCTCTCTCTTACTGTACCCCTCTCCTCTAGCCTCTCTCTTCCTGTACCCCTCTCCTCTAGCCTCTCTCTTCCTGTACCCCTCTCTTCTAGCCTCTTCCTGTACCCCTCTCTTTTAGCCTCTCTCTTCCTGTACCCCTCTCTTTTAGCTTCTCTCTTCCTGTACCCCTCTCTTCTAGCCTCACTCTTCCTGTACCCCTCTCCTCTAGCCTCTCTTCCTGTACCCCTCTCCTCTAGCCTCTCTCTTCCCGTACCCCTCTCCTCTAGCCTCTCTCTCTTCCTGTACCCCTCTCCTCTAGCCTCTCTTCCTGTACCCCTCTCCTCTAGCCTCTCTCTCTTCCTGTACCCCTCTCCTCTAGCCTCTCTCTCTTCCTGTACCCCTCTCCTCTAGCCTCACTCTTCCTGTACCCCTCTCCTCTAGCCTCTCTTCCTGTACCCCTCTCCTCTAGCCTCTCTTCCTGTACCCCTCTCCTCTAGCCTCTCTCTCTTCCTGTACCCCTCTCCTCTAGCCTCTCTCTCTTCCTGTACCCCTCTCCTCTAGCCTCACTCTTCCTGTACCCCTCTCCTCTAGCCTCTCTCTTCCTGTACCCCTCTCTTCTAGCCTCACTCTTCCTGTACCCCTCTCTTCTAGCCTCTCTCTGCCTGTACCCCTCTCCTCTAGCCTCTCTCTTCCTGTTCCCTTCTCTTCTAGCCCCTCTCTTCCTGTACCCCTCTCCTCTAGCCTCTCTCTTCCTGTACCCCTCTCTTCTAGCCTCTCTCTTCCTGTACCTCTCTCCTCTAGCCTCTCTCTTCCTGTACCCCTCTCCTCTAGCCCCTCTCTTCCTGCACCCCTCTCCTCTAGCCCCTCTCTTCCTGTACCCCTCTCCTCTAGCCCCTCTCTTCTAGCCTCTCTCTTCATGTACCCCTCTCCTCTAGCCTCTCTCTCTTCCTGTACCCCTCTCCTCTAGCCTCTCTCTCTTCCTGTACCCCTCTCCTCTAGCCTCTCTCTCTTCCTGTACCCCTCTCCTCTAGCCTCTCTCTTCCTGTACCCCTCTCCTCTAGCCTCTCTCTTCCTGTACCCATCTCTTCTAGCCTCTCTCTTCCTGTACCCCTCTCTCCTAGCCTCTCTCTTCCTGTACCCCTCTCCTCTAGCCTCTCTCTTCCTGTTCCCTTCTCTTCTAGCCTCTCTCTTCCTGTACCCCTCTCCTCTAGCCTCTCTCTTCCTGTGCCTCTCTTCCTGTACCCCTCTTCTAGCCTCTCTCTTCCTGTACCTCTCTCCTCTAGCCTCTCTCTTCCTGTACCCCTCTCTTCTAGCCTCACTCTTCCTGTTCCCCTCTCTTCTAGCCTCACTCTTCCTGTTCCCCTCTCTTCTAGCCTCTCTCTTCCTGTACCCCTCTCCTCTAGCCTCTCTCTTCCTGTACCCCTCTCTTCTAGCCTCTCTCTTCCTGTACCCCTCTCTTCTAGCCTCTCTCTTCCTGTACCCCTCTCTTCTAGCCTCTCTCTTCCTGTACCCCTCTCCTCTAGCCTCTCTCTTCATGGTCCCTTCTCTTCTAGCCTCTCTCTTCCTCTACCCCTCTCCTCTAGCCTCTCTCTTCCTGTACCCCTCTTCTAGCCTCACTCTTCCTGTACCCCTCTCTTCTAGCCTCTCTCTTCCTGTACCCCTCTCCTCTAGCCTCTCTCTTCCTGTTCCCTTCTCTTCTAGCCTCTCTCTTCCTGTACCCCTCTCTTCTAGCCTCTCTCTTCCTGTACCCCTCTCCTCTAACCTCTCTCTTCCTGTTCCCTTCTCTTCTAGCCTCTCTCTTCATGTGCCTCTCTTCCTGTACCCCTCTTCTAGCCTCTCTCTTCCTGTACCTCTCTCCTCTAGCCTCTCTCTTCCTGTACCCCTCTCTTCTAGCCTCACTCTTCCTGTTCCCCTCTCTTCTAGCCTCACTCTTCCTGTTCCCCTCTCTTCTAGCCTCTCTCTTCCTGTACCCCTCTGCTCTATCCTCTCTCTTCCTGTACCCCTCTTCTAGCCTCTCTCTTCCTGTACCCCTCTCTTCTAGCCTCTCTCTTCCTGTACCCCTCTCTTCTAGCCTCTCTCTTCCTGTACCCCTCTCCTCTAGCCTCTCTCTTCATGTTCCCTTCTCTTCTAGCCTCTCTCTTCCTGTACCCCTCTTCTAGCCTCACTCTTCCTGTACCCCTCTCCTCTAGCCTCTCTCTTCCTGTACCCATCTTCTAGCCTCACTCTTCCTGTACCCCTCTCTTCTAGCCTCTCTCTTCCTGTACCCCTCTCTTCTAGCCTCTCTCTGCCTGTACCCCTCTCCTCTAGCCTCTCTCTTCATGTGCCTCTCTCTCTTCCTGTACCCCTCTCCTCTAGCCTCTCTCTCTTCCTGTACCCCTCTCATCTAGCATCTTTCCATCTCTCTGACAGTTCAATTTGACCTACTGGTTCTAACAAACAGGTAGTCAAGCAGGTGCTCATAAACAGAATACTGTAAACATAATTCCAGCTCTGAGCGTGATGTCTGGGTGTATGTGCATTTGGTTTATGTTGTGTGTGTGTGCCATATTTCCATTGGAATTATGTGAGGGTTTGTTGGTATCTGAATCACACCTTTAAAACCTGTAGTTGTTTAGATAAATAGTCTTCTATGTCTGTTTGTGTATTTGAGTGTAGCTGTGAATACATGAGTGTGTATTTCAGTGTAGCTGCGAATACATGAGTGTGTAAATGAGTAGCTGCGAATACATGTGTGTATTTCAGTGTAGCTGCGAATACATGAGTGTGTAAATGAGTAGCTGCGAATACATGTGTGTATTTGAGTGTAGCTGTGAATACATGAGTGTATTTTAAAAAATTTTACCCCTTTTTCTCCCCAATTTCGTGGTATCCAATTTTTTTTTTTTTTTGTAGCTACTATCTTGTCTCATCGCGGGAGAGACGAAGGTTGAAAGTTATGCGTCCTCCGATACACAACCCAACCAAGCCGCACTGCTTCTTAACAGTGCGCATCCAACCCGGAAGCCAGCCGCACCAATGTGCAACCTTGGTTAGCGTGCACTGCGCCCGGCCCGCCACAGGAGTTGCTGGTGCCCGATGAGACAAGGATATCCCTACCGACCAAGCCCTCCCTAACCCGGACGACGCTAGGCCAATTGTGCGTCGCCCCACGGACCTCCCGGTCGCGGCCGGTTGAGACAGAGCCTGGCACAGCTGGCGCTGCAGTACAGCGCCCTTAACCACTGCGCCACCTGGGAGGCCCTTACATGAGTGTATTTGAGTGCAGCTGCGAATACATCAAAGGACTGTCACCAGACGAGGCCCTTCAGCGCATCCCCAGGAATGACAAGACCTTTCTGCTGGGTGACTTCAATAATAGGATGAGACAAAACAACAGGATATGGAGTTCTGGGTAGGCATGGTGTTGGCCAGGTCAATAAGAACGGCATGACACTGCTAACTATGTGCCGAGCACGATCTCATCATCCCTGACACCTTGTTCCAACAGAAGAACAAATATAAAACATCATGGATGCCCCTACGCTCCAAACACTGGCCCCTGATTGACTACATCATAGTGAGACGTTTTGGCATTAATGACGTCCTGCTGACAACTACCATGAGGGGTGCAGAATGCTGGACAGATCACCGTATGACACTGATAATACGTCCCCCCCACAACACCTGCAGTAAGAGGCATCTGCACTGTACCCGGCTTGAGAAATCTCCAGAAATGGACGAGTTCCATCACTCTCTCGCTGAAAGGCTGAGGGAGACTGAGCGTCTTCTGAGCTAAAAGGCTGAGGGAGACTGAGCCTCTTCTGAGCTGAAAGGCTGAGGGAGACTGAGCCTCTTCTGAGCTGAAAGGCTGAGGGAGACTGAGCCTCTTCTGAGCTAAAAGGCTGAGGGAGACTGAGCCTCTTCTGAGCTGAAAGGCTGAGGGAGACTGAGCCTCTTCTGAGCTGAAAGGCTGAGGTAGACTGAGCCTCTTCTGAGCTCAGAGGTCTCCATGGACAGCCATGCCTGTCCCCACCAACACACATACAGACTGAGACATACAGCCATGCCTGTCCCCACCAACACACATACAGCCATGCCTGTCCCCACCAACACACATACAGCAATGCCTGCCCCCGCCAACACAGACATACAGACTGACACATACTACCATGCCTGTCCCCACCAACACAGACTGAGAAACACAGACTGAGACATACTACCATGCCTGTCCCCACCAACACAGACTGAGACACACAGACTGAGACATACTACCATGCCTGTCCCCACCAACACAGACTGAGACATACTACCATGCCTGTCCCCACCAACACAGACTGCACATGCTGGACATGCTGCAATAAAGTGTGTGGATCTCAGATTGGACTCTACAGCCACCAAAGACTTCACTGTTAACTCTGAAATGGAAGTCATCATCGGATACGATGGACTCCCATCAGCGAATACAATATGGTGTCTGCTGTGTTTGATTGGCTGTCCTGAGCTATGTTACTCTAGGGGAGAGTGTGTGAGTGTGTGTTGAGTCTCTCTGTGCAGACCCTGCATGGGGCCAGTTGATTGGTCGAGGCCGACAGCGCCAGTGATTACCTGAGTGTTGGCTTGGCTCTGGGCGACTAGGCGTTTCCATGGCTCCAGGCCTCGCCGTAGTAAAAGAGTTCTGTGGTAGTGTTGCTGGGCCTGGGTCTGGAGCTGCTGGTCTCGCTCCAACCTCCACTGTTTCTCCTGCTCCCTCTGAATACACACAGTCAGTCAGTCAGACACACACACACACAGTCAGACACACACACACACACAGTCAGACACACACACACACACACAGTCAGACACACACACACAGTCAGACACACACACACACAGTCAGACACACACACATAGTCAGACACACACACACAGTCAGACACACACATAGTCAGACACATACACACACACACACAGTCACACTCAGACACACAGTCAGACACACACATAGTCAGACACACACATAGTCAGACACACACACAGTCACACACACACACAGTCACACACACACACACACTCACAGGTACTTACTGTGTTAATGTGTAGCTGCTTTATGTACACATGGTTCTGTTTTATGTTTGTGATTAAGCTGCTAGTATCAGAACTAGGACCCACCTTTTCAAGAGCTTCTAAATGTCTAGTTAGATCTGAGCATCAAGCTGTGTCAGTGTGATGTAAGGCCAACATTATCACACATAACATTGACCAACCATTGCATCAATGCTTTGAACAGCTACCATCAAAACATCACTACAGATCTAAGGGAATAAAAATGGAATGTTCAATGTGTTTCCATTGCATTTTCAACTCTAGCGATAGTTGTCACAAAAACTGTTACGTTAAATAGCAAATGTGCCTACTCTGGTCTTCTGTCTGCATTTACAACATTGTACTGAAATCTCCTGTTTACAACATTGTACTGAAATCTCCTGTTTCATCACAGCTGTTGTGATTTTTATTCTAAATGTATACGTTATGACTTGCATAAAGACTGGATGGAAATGTGGTTACTGTCACATTTCTTTTGTCTTTTATGGCTTTGTTTCGGGAAAAAAAATGTAATTTTCCTTGACAGAATAATTATTCTCATCTGACTGCATTTGACAGATATTACTTTCACCACTAGAGGGCAATTGGACGATTTCTGTGGGCCTGTCCTCCCTAAATTGTTGACTGTTGTGCTTGGCAGTTCTCAGCTGTTAGTAGCCAATGGCTAGCAAGTTTCTTACTGGCGATTAAAAACTGAGGATTCCTTTTTTTTTCTCTCTTCTCTCAAGTCATTGCTAAATTATTTAATATAACAAATCAAACATTAAACCTCAAACAATTCATGGTATCCTCGTAAACAATTAATAAAAAATAAAAAAATGTAGACCCGGTGTTTATTTGCTCAAATGTGTGCCGTTGACCAGCTATTAAAAGGGACAGACGTTTAAGTTTAATGTTATATTATGTTATTATTATGTATTGCATACGTGTTAATGACATCTATGTGCATATATACTGAACAAAAATATAAAATGCAAACATTTCTATGATTTTAGTGAGTTAGAGTTCATTTAAGGAAATCAGTCAATTGAAATCAATTCATTAGGCCCTTATCTTTGGATTTCACATGACTAGGCAAACCAGGCCCACCCATTGGGGAGCCAGGCCCAGCCAATCAGAATGAGGTTTTCCCCACAAAAGGGTTTTACTACAGACAGAAATACTCCTCAGTTTCATCAGCTGTCTGGGTGGCTGCTACCATATGATCCCGCAAGTGAAGAAGCTGGATGTGGAGGTCCTGGGCTGGCGTGGTTACACGTGGTCTGTGGTTGTGAGGCCGTACTGCCAAATTCTCTAAAACGATGTTGGAGGCAGCTTATGGTAGAGAAATTAACATTCAATTATCTGGCAACAGCTCTGGTAGACCTTCCTGCAGTCAGCATGTCAATTGCACGCTCCCTCAAAACTTGAGACATCTCTGGCATTGTGGGACAAAACATTTTAAAGTGGCCTTTTATTGTCCCCAGCACAAGGTGCACCTTTGTAATGACTATGCTGTATAATCAGCTTCTTGATATGCCACACCTGTTAGGTGGATGAATTATCTTGGCAAAGGAGAAATGCTCACTAACAGGGATGTAAACACATTTGTGCACAACATTTTAGAGAAAAGCTTTTTGGGACCTTTTATTTCAGCTCATGTAACATGGGACCAACCCTTTAGATGTTGCATTTATATTTTTGTTCAGTATGTGTTTCTGTGATGGCAAGAAATAATATCTGGGTCCGTATGTATCAAGCGTCACAGAGTAGGAGTGCTGATCTAGGATCTAAAGTCCTAAATACACTCTCAGTGAAGTGGAAGCTTTTTTTCAAATACGCCTTTCAACTTGAAAGTTGTCCCCAGTACAGTTCCACTGTAAACATTGCGTCACCTCTCTCTCTTGTCTCTTCTCCTCCCTCCTCCTTTCCACTGCTCTACGTTTCTCATCCTCCTCCTCCCTCTGCCTCTCCTTCACTGCTGTTTTCAGCTGGGCCTGAGAAGAGAAGAAAGTTGAATGTAATGCTTCCTAGCACACTTCCCCAGACACTCTCCAGTGGACTGCACACACACTCCCCTGCAAACAGTTTAATTGTCCCCAATAACTTTATGTATACTTCAATAGCCTCTCTAATTCCCAGCCTCTATTGACCTATCTGAACAACACCAAACTATTCCATATCCCCCACCTGGCCTAAACATTTCTCACCAGCCTCTCCTCCTCCTTCTTTCTCTTCAGCTCCTCCACCTCCCTCCTGCGCTCCGCTCGCTGACGAGCACGTTCCTCCATGGCTGAGAAGGGGAGAGAGAGAGAGACCAATAGGAGAACCTTTTTGGTTCCAGGTAGAACTATTTTGGGTTCCATATACTGTAGAACCCTCTTTGGAAAGGGTCCTACCTGAAACCAAAAGGGGTTCTTCAAAGGGTTCTCCTATGGGGACAGCCGAAGAACTCTTTTTGGTTCTAGATAGCACCTTTTTTTCTAATGTACAAACAGTGCATTCGGAAAGTATTCAGACCCCATGACTTTTTGTACATTTTGTTACGTCTTATTGATTAAATTATTTTTCCCACAATCTACACATGGTACCCCATAATGACAAAGCGAAAACAGGTTTTTAGAAATGTCTGCACATGTATTCAAAATAAAAAACAGATACATTATTTATATAAGTAGTCAGACACTTTGCAATGAAACTCGAAACTGAGCTCAGGTGCATCCTGTTTCCATTTGTTACGAATCCTCCTCCTTTCCATTTTCTCCGAATCCTCCTCCTTCTCCCAGACTGGCTCTGGTTTACTCCCCGGCTCCGTCGACTGCACCTCTCTGCAGAGAGGTATGGAGAAACTCCCCAAACAC
Organism: Oncorhynchus mykiss; assembly: GCF_057628025.1. Classification (NCBI taxonomy): domain Eukaryota; kingdom Metazoa; phylum Chordata; class Actinopteri; order Salmoniformes; family Salmonidae; genus Oncorhynchus; species Oncorhynchus mykiss. The sequence continues at coordinate 15,313,317 of NC_143036.1, read as the reverse complement.
AAAAAAATATTTTATTGGGGTTTCTGTGGTCGCCTTGACTCCTCGTATCGTCGCCTTTCCTCCTGTGCCATCTCCACCTGCTTCCATGGCAGGGTATTGTCCCCTGCCATTACCTCCTCCCAGGTCCAGGATGCCCTCCACTCATCTTTCTCCCGGGACCAGGATGTCCGCTCCTCATTCACACGCTGCTTGGTCCTGGTTTGGTGGGTTATTCTGTCACGTTCGTCATATTGATGAGACCAAGGCACAGCGTGATAAGCATACATATTTATTTTAGTTAACGAATAAACACTAAACAAACTAACAAACGAACGTGAAGCTATATAACACCAGTGCTGACAGGCAACTTCACATAGACAATAACCCACCAAACCAAAATAGAAAGTGGCAACATAAATAGGATCACCAATCAGGGACAATGATACACAGCTGTCTCTGATTGGGAACCAATTCAGGCCACCATAGACCTACAAATACCTAGACAGACATACAAAAACCCCATAGATATAGAAAAAGATAAGACAAAAAACACACCCACCCTCGTCACACCCTGACCTGACCAAAATAATACATAAAACATAGATAACTAAGGTCAGGGTGTGACACCATTGATCATCTTTGAGATGTTTCTACAAATTAATTGGAGTCCACCTGTGGTAAATTAAATTAAATGGAAAGGCACACACCTGTCTATATAAGGCCACACAGTTGACAGTGCATGTCAGAGAAAAAAACAAGCCATGAGGTTGAAGGAATTGCCCGTAGAGCTCCGAGACAGGATTGTGTCGAGGCACAGATTGGGGAAGGGTACCAAAACATTTCTGCAGCATTGAAGGTACCCAAGAACACACCGGCCTCCCTCATTCTTAAATGGAAGAAGTTTGGAACCACCAAGACTCGTCCTAGAGCTGGCCGCCCGGCCAAACTGAGCAATCAGGGGAGAAGGGCCTTGGTCAGGAAGGTGACCAAGAACCCGTTGGTCACTCTGACAGACCTACAGAGTTCCTTTGTGGAGATGGAAGAACTGTCCAGAATGACAACTATTTCTGCAGCACTCCACCAATCAGGCCTTTATTGTAGAGTGGCCAGACGGAAGCCACTCCTCAGTTAAAAGCACATGACAGCCCGCTTGGAGTTTGCCAAAAGGCACCTAAAGACTCAGACCATGAGAAACAAGATTCTCTGTTCTGATGAAACCAAGATTGAACTATTTGGCCTGAATGCCAAGCATCATGTCTGGAGGAAACCTGGCACCATCCCTATGGTGAAGCATGGTGGTGGCAGCTTCATACTGTGGGGATGTTTTTCAGCGACAGGAAGACTAGTCAGGTTCGAGGGAAAGGTACAAAGAGATCCTTGATGAATACCTGCTCCAGAGCACTCGGGACCTCAGACTGGGGCAAGGGTTCATCTTTTAACAGGCCAACAACCCTAAGCACACAGCCAAGACAACGCAGGAGTGGCTTCGGGACAAGTCTCTGAATGTCCTTGAGTGGCCCAGACAGAGCCCGGACTTGAACCCGATCAAACATCTCTAGAGAAACCTGAAAAAAGCTTAGCAGTGACGCTCCCTGTCCAACCTGACAGAGCTTGAGATTATCTGCAGAGAGGTATGGAAAAACTCCCCAAACACAGGTATGCCAAGCTTATAGCATCATACCAAAGGCTTGAGACTGAAATCGCTGCCAAAGGTGCTTCAACAAAGTACTGAGTAAAGGGTCTGAATACTTACAGTATCAGTGAAAAGTTTGGACACACCTATTCATTAAAGGGTTTTTCCTACATTGTAGAATAATAGTGAAGACATCAATGCTATGAATTAACACATGGAATCATGTAGTAACCAAAATATATTTTATATTTTAGATCCTTCAAGACGGTTGGAAAAGCATTCCAAATGAAGCTGGTTGAGAGAATGCCAGGAGTACAAAGCTGTCATCAAGGCAAAGGGTGGCTACTTTGAAGAATCTCAAATGTAAAATATATTTAGATTTGTTTACTACGTGATTCCATGTGTGTTATTTCATAGATTTGATGTTGTCACTATTATTCTACAATGTAGAAAATAGTAAAAAATAAAGAAAAACCCTGGAATCAGTAGGTGTGTCTCAACTTTTGACTGGTACAGTTTTGTATTTTTAAGAAATATGCAAAAATGTCTAAAACCCTGTTTTTGCTTTTTCATTATGGGGTATTGTGTGTAGAGTGAGGGGGGAATAAACAATTGAATACATTTTAGAATAAGGCTGTAACGTAATAAAATATGGGGAAAGTCAAGGGGTTTGAATACTTTCCAAATGCACTGTACATTTGTGGTGTATTGTTCCAAAGGAGAATGTGTGTTTGACAGAGCAAGGGACAGAGTGTGTGTGTGTGTGTGTGTGTGTGAGAGTATCTACAGGCCTTGCCCCTGCTCTCGCCACGGCCCTTCTATTCCTATGTATAGGAAACTTCAGCCAAACAGAGTAACAGAGACTCGTTATTCCTCCATGTACGCTAGCTACAGCTCTATACATCTACAGCACAATACATCCCACTCACGGACATGAAATACATTTTATCCTCTTTCCTATTATTCTCCACGACAACATAGACCATTGTGTGATCAACCATCTGGAAACTATTTATCTGTGTGTGTGTAGTTTAGCTCTACTCAGAGCTTAACATGGAGGTGAATGTGCTGACTGACCCATGACGGTGGGATGACGACATTGCTGACGGACAGCTGGTTTCCTGTAGGCCGAGAAACGGCCATCGTTCCCCCGAGCGACTCTTCCAGCCCTGAAACACAGAATATCACCCAGAAACACACATTAAATATTCACTCTCTAATATAGATCTACTCTTTTCCCAATTTACCAGACTGACCCAACCAGCCCTGCACCCACTCGCTCCCTGCACACTGCTTGCTCTGTATCCACTCTGCTCATGGTGGCTCTGAGTGGGTGAGTATCCATAGCAACGGCTCCGCTTGGGCTGCTCTGCTCAATGATGAGACATGAGAGAGCAGTGGAGCTGTAAGCTACTTTTCATCACACTAAACTTTGTGAAATAATCTCTCCTGTCGTGTATTTGACGAGGTTGAAGCACTTGTGACACCATGTTATGATCTTAGTCAGATAAGACTAGCAGGCGCAGATGGCTCAGCTTCAAAATGTTAGTGATCAATTTAGTGATGCTAGAGCCCTACCTGTACCCTTGTTATTGATGTAAAAACAGGCCCTACTTGGCCCTAACCTGATGTATGACGTTGGGCTAAGGTCAGACACACCCCACAATGGCAACCTGTGCGCCTCTTCTCCTCACCTGGGTTCCCATGGTAATGTGAAGAGGGACCAACCTGGATTCTTTGGGGTCAGAGGTCATCCCTCTGGGCCTTGGGGATGCTGGGACAGCGATCTGGGCGGCTGTCTGGGCCTCCTGCCTCAGTCCCATCATGCTCTGCTCCTCCTGGAGCCGTGCGATCTGCTCCTGCTGCTCCCTGAGGAGCTTCCTCTGCTCTGCAATGGTCTGCTGCTGGCTGGCATGGCGATGCTCGAACCGGCCCCCACACACCGCTGCTGTATGAGACCGGGGGGCAGCACCCACACTGTCGTCCCCATCGCCCACCTCGCCCCTCTCCCGTGCTCGCCTCAGCTCGCCTATTGAATAGAATATAACTTTATCATGAAATGATGCACATTTTTAACCCTTTGTGGAAGTAGAAATCTAATCACTGATATATATTTTAAGTACCTTGGTTGGAACGGAAGTAAAAAAAATAGTGGTTCTGTTCAGAACAAATGATTGGAACATGGTTTCGGTTCCAACCGCTGCTTGATAGAACTAGAGGACAGACAAGTTGCCCTTAACTAAGATGTACAGTTGAAGTCGGAAGTTTACATACACCTTAGCCAAATACATTTAAACTCATTTTTTCACAATTCCTGACATTTAGTAAAAATTCCCTGTCTTAGGTCAGTTAGGATCACCACTTTATTTTAAGAATGTGAACTGTCAGAATAATAGTAGAGAGAATGATTTATTTCAGCTTTTATTTATTTCATCACATTCTAGTGGGTCCGAAGTTTACACACACTCAATTGCCTTCCACAAGTTTCCCATAATAAGTTGGGTGAATTTTTGCCCATTCCTCCTGACAGAGCTGGTGTAACTCAGTCAGGTTTGTAGGCCTCCTTCATCACACATGCTTTTTCAGTTCTGCCCACAAATTTTCTATAGGATTTAGGTCAGGGCTTTGTGATGGCCACTCCAATACCTTGATTTTGTTGTCCTTAAGCCATTTTGCCACAACTTTGGAAGTATGCTTGGGGCTATTGTCCATTTGGAAGACCCATTTGCAACCAAGCTTGATGTCTTGAGATGTTGCTTCAATATTACCACATCATTTTCCTTTTTACATTTTATTTCACCTTTATTTAACCAGGTAGGCTAGTTGATAACAAGTTCTCATTTGCAACTGCGACCTGACCAAGATAAAGCAAAGCAGTGTGACACAAACAACCACACAGAGTTACACATGGAATAAACAAACATACAGTCAATAATACAATAGAAAAAGTCTTTATACATTCTTTGCAAATGAGGTAGGATTTTTTATTTATTTATTTTACCTTTATTTAACTAGGCAAGTCAGTTAAAGAACAAATTCTTATTTTCAATGACAACCCTAGTGGGTTAACTGCCTGTTCAGGGGCAAAACCTTGTCAGCTCGGGGATTTGAACTTGCAACCTTTCGGTTACTAGTCCAACGCTCTAACCACTAGGCTACCCTGTCGCCCCATCTGTAAATAGCCCATCCAACTACAGGATAAGGGAGGGAAGGCAATAAATAGGCCATAGTGGTGAAATAATTACAAAATAGCAATTAAACACTGAAGTGATAGATGTGCAGAAGATGAGTGTGCAAGTAGAGATACTGGGGTGCAAAGGAGCAAAATAAATAACAGTATGGGGATGAGGTAGTTGGATGGGCTATGTACAGGTGCAGTGATCTGTGAGCTGGTGCTTAAAGTTAGTGAGGGAGATATGAGTTTCCAGCTTCAGTGATTTTTGCAGTTCGTTCCAGTCATTGGCAGCAGAGAACTGTAAGGAAAGGCGGCCAAATGTCACACCCTGACCTTAGTATTCTTTGTTTTCTTTATTATTTTGGTTAGGTCAGCCACCAATATTTAGTATTTAGCCAGCCACCAATTGTGCAAGTTAACTTAAAAAGATGAGAGAGGCCTGTAATTTTCATCATAGGTACACTACAACTATGACAGCCAAAATTTGAAAAAAAAATCCAGAAAATCACATTGTAGGATTTTTAATACATTTATTTGCAAATTATGGTGGAAAATAAGTATTTGGTCAATAACAAAAGTTTATCTCAATACTTTGTTATATACCCTTTGTTGGCAATGACAGAGGTCAAAAGTTTTCTGTAAGTCTTCACAAGTATATGTGTCTTTGTCCTGTCTAGGATTTGTGTATGTTTATGGGGTTGTTTCTAGTCTAGGTGTTTTTATGTCTATGGTTGCCTAGATTGGTTCTCAGAGGCAGCTGTTTATCGTTGTTTCTGATGGGGGCCATATTTAGGTAGCCATATTCCTTGTGTATTTTGTGAGTTATTGTCTATGTGTAGTTGCCTGTTTCAGCACTCGTGTTATATAGCTTCACATTCGTTTTGTCGTTTTGTTTAGTTTGTTTAAGTGTTATTCGTGTTCTTCCTTTAATAAAGAGGAATGTATTTTCATCACGCTGCGCCTTGGTCTCCTCGTTACAACGTACGTGACACCAACGGAGGAATTGGCTTTGGGGGTGACCAGTACTTGCTGGAGCGCGTGCTACAGGTGGGTGCTGCTATGGTGACCAGTGAGCTGAGACAAGGCAGGGCTTTACCTAGCAAAGACTTATAGATGACCTGGAGCCAGTGGGTTTGGCGACAAATATGAAGCGAGGGCCAGCCGACGAGAGCATACAGGTCAAAGTGGTGGGGAGTATATGAGACGTTGGTGACAAAACGGATGGCGCTGTGATAGTCTGCATCGAATTTGCTGATTAGAGTGTTGGAGGCTATTTTGTAAACGACATTGCCGAAGTCGAGGATCATTAGGATAGTCAGTTTTATGAGGGTATGTTTGGCAGCATGAGTGAAGGAGGCTTTGTTGCGAAATATGAAGCCGATTCTAGATTTAATTTTGGATTGGAGATGCTTAATGTGAGTCTGGAAGGAGAGTTTACAGTCTAACCAGACACCTAGGTATTTGTAGTTGTCCACATATTCTAAGTCAGAACCGTCCAGTAGTAGTGATGCTGGACGGGCGGGCAGGTGTGGGCAGCGATTGGTTGAAAAGCATGGCATTTAGTTTACTTGCATTTAAGAGCAGTTGGAGGCCACGGAAGGAGAGTTGTATGGCAATATAATCTAATCTGGAGCTTAGTTAACAGTGTCCAAAGAAGGGCCAGAAGTATACAGTATGGTGTTGTCTGCGTAGAGGTGGATCAGAGAATCACCAGCATTAAGAGCGACATCATTGATCTATACAGAGAAGAGAGTCGGCCTGAGAATTGAACCCTGTGGCACCCCCATAGACTGCCAGAGGTCCGGACAACAGGCCCTCCGATTTGACACACTGAACTCTGAGAAGTAGTTGGTGAACCAGGCGAGGCAGTCATTTGAGAAACCAAGGCTGAGTCTGCCGATAAGAATGTGGTGATTGACAGTCGAAAGCCTTGGCCAGGTCGATGAATACAGCTGCACAGTATTGTCTCTTATCGATGGCGGTTATGATATTGTTTAGGACCTTGAGCGTGGCTGAGGTGCACCCATGACCAGCTCAGAAACCAGATTGCATAGCGGAGAAGGTACGGTGGGATTCTAAATGGTCAGTGATCTGTTTAACTTGGCTTTCAAAGACCTTAAAAAGGCAGAGTAGGATAGATATAGGTCTGTAGCAGTTTGGGTCTAGAGTCAGAAGAGGGGGATGACCACAGCATTTTGGGGATCTCAGACGATAAGAAAGAGGTTGAACAGGCTAGTAATAGGGGTTGCAACAATTTCAGCGGATAATTGTAAAGAGGGTCCAGATTGTCTAGCCCGGCTGATTTGTAGGGGTCTAGATTTTTCAGCTCTTTCAGAACATCAGCTATCTGGATTTGGGTGAAGGAGAAATGGGGAGGCTTGGGCAAGTTGCTGTGGGGGGTGCAGGGCTGTTGACCGGGGTAGCCAGGTGGAAAGCATGGCAAGCCGTAGAAAAATGCTTGTTGAAATTCTCAATTATCGCAGATTTATCAGTGGTGACAGTGTTTCCTAGCCTCAGTGTAGTGGGCAGCTGGGAGGAGGTGCTCTTATTCTCCATGGACTTTACAGTGTCCCAGAACGTTTTGGAGTTTTTTCTACAGGATGCAAATTTCTGTTTAAAAAAGCTAGCCTTTGCTTTCCTAACTGCCTGTGTATATTGGTTCCTAAATTCCCTGAAAAGTTGCATATCGCGGGGGCAATTCGATGCTAATGCAGTACGCCACAGGATGTTTTTGTGCTGGCCAAGGGCAGTCAGGTCTGGAGTGAACCCAGGGCTATATCTGTTCCTAGTTCTGCATTTTTTTGAAAGGGGCATGCTTATTTAAGTTGGTGAGGAAAGCACTTTTAAAGAATAACCAGACATGAGGTCAATATCCTTCCAGGATACCCGGGCCAGGTCGATTTAGAAAGGCCTGCTCGCTGAAGTGTTTTAGGGAGCGTTTGACAGTAATGAGGGGTGGTCGTTTGACCGCAGACCCATTACAGACGCAGACAATGAGGCAGCGATCGCTGAGATCCTGGTTGAAGACAGCAGAGGTGTATTTGGAGGGCAGGTTGGTTAGGAGAATATCTATGAGGGTGCCCGTGTTTACGGATTTAGGGTTGTACCTGGTAGGTTCATTGATAATTTGAATGAGAGTGAGGGCATAGTGCTTAGATTGTAGGATGGCTATGGTGTTAAGCATGTCCCAGTTTAGGTCACCTAACAGCACGAGCTCTGAAGATAGATGGGGGGCAATCAATTCACATATGGTGTCCAGGGCACAGCTGGGGGCAGAAGGTGGTCTATAGTAAGTGGCAACGTTGAGAGACTTGTTTCTGGAAAGGTCTCTGCAGTAGATTGCAACTCCGCCCTCCAGTTCTATCTTGTCGGAAAATGTTATAGTTAGGGATGGATGGAAATTTCAGGGTTTTTTGGGGTCTTCCTAAGGATTCAGACACGGCTAGGACATCCGGGTTGGCAGAGTGTGCTAAAGCAGTGCTTAAACAAACTTAGGGAGGCTTCTAATGTTAACATGCATGAAACCAAGGCTATTACGATTACAGAAGTCAACAAATGAGAGCGCCTGGGGAATGGGAGTGGAGCTAGGCACTGCAGGGCCTGGATTACCGGAGGAACAGAGGAGGAGTAGGATAAGGGTACGGCTAAAGGCTATAAGAACTGGTCGTCTAGTACGTTTGGAACAGAGAGTAAAAGGAGCATGTTTCTGGGCACGGTAGAATAGATTTAAGGCATAATGTACAGACAAAGGTATGGTAGGATGTGAATACAGTGGAGGTAAACCTATGCATTGAGTGACGATTAGAGAGATATTGTCTCTAAAAAAACATCATTTAAAGCAGGTGAGGTCACCGCATGTGTGGGAGGTGGAACTAAAGGGTTAGCTAAGGCATATTGAGCAGGGCTAGAGGCTCTACAGTGAAATAAGGCAATAATCACTAACCAAAACAACAATGGACAAGGCATATTGACATTAGGGAGAGGCATGCATAGCCGAGTGATCATAGGGATCCAGTGAGTAGCTCGGCGGGCTGGAGACACGGCAATTCAGACAGCTAGCGGGCCGGGAATAGCAAGTTAGCATAAGGGCCTTAGAGGGACGTTGCGACGTAAGAAGTCTGTTGTAGCCCCCTCGTGCTGTTACGTCGGCAGACCAGTCGTGAAGGATCAGCAGGGCCCTGTGTGGTAAAAGGGTCCAGGCCAATTGGCAAAATAGGTATATTGGCCAAAGAACTTGTCCGATGGGCCTCTTCAGCTAACAGTCCGGTATGCTATAGACAGCTAGCGGGCCACGGCTAGCAGGTTAGCAGATGGGCATTCAGGGGACGTCGCGACGGAAGAGCCAGTTGAAAAAAACCCTCGGGCAGATTACGTCGGTAGTCCTTCTTCAAGATGCCATCTATTTTGTGAAGTGCACCAGTCCCTCCTGCAGCAAAACATCCCCACAACATGATTCTGCCACCCCCGTGCTTCACGGTTAGAGTGGTGTTCTTCGACTTGCAAGCCTCCCCCTTTTTCCTCCAAACATAATGATGGTCATTATGGCCAAACAGTTCTATTTTTGTTTCATCAGACCAGAGGACATTTCTCCAAAAGGTATGATCTTTGTCCACATGTGCAGTTGCAAACCGTAGTCTGGCTTTTTTATGGGGGATTTGGAGCAGTGGCTTCTTCCTTGCTGAGCAGCCTTTCAGGTTAAGTGGATATAGGACTTGTTTTACTGTGGAGATATATATACTTTTGCACCTATTTCCTCCAGCATCTTCACAAGATACCTTTGCTGTTGTTCTGGGATTGATTTGCACTTTTCACACCAAAATACGTTCATCTCTAGGAGACAGAACGCGTCTCCTTCCTGAGCGGTATACAGGCTACGTGGTCCCATGGTGTTTATACTTGCGTACTATTGTTTGTACAGATGAACGTGGTACCTTCAGGCATTTGGAAATTGAGGTCTTGGCTGATTTCTTTTGATTTTCCCATGATGTCAAGCAAAGGGGCACTGAGTTTGAAGGTAGGCCTTGAAATACATCCATAGGTACACCTCCAATTGACTCAAATGATGTCAATTAGCCTATCAGAAGCTTCTAAAGCCATGACAATTTTCTGGAATTTTCCAGGCTGTTTATAGGCAAAGTCAACTTGTATGTGTATGTAAACTTCTGACCCACTGGAATTGTGATACAGTGAATTATAAGTTAAATAATCTGTCTGTAAACAATTGTTGGAAAAATTACTTGTCATGCACAAAGTAGATGTCCTAATCGACTTGCCAAAACAATAGTTTGTTAACAAGAAATGTGTGGAGTGGTTGAAAAACAAGTTTTATTGACTCCAACCTAACTGTATGTAAACTTCCGACTTCAACTGTAGGTAGGAGTTTCCCCTAATATAGTTAAACATTTACTTTGATCACTCACCTGCACTCAGCGCCGCGTTACGCCTTGTCACCTGCCAGGGGAGGGTGTGCAGGACCACAGCCCCCAGTGGTCCGTCCCCTTGACAGGCAGGAGAGGGGGTGGGGCCAGCAGGTTGTGACCCTGGCTGACCTTTCTGCAGAGACAGGAATTGTGAAGTGTACGGGTCACATGGAAATAGGGGAAATGGGATAAAGTTGATAATGAAAAAATACAAATAATGTTTTTCTTGGGAAAAACAATCTCAATTGACATTGAAACAGCTAAAATGACATTTAAACTGTATATTAATGATAATGACCTACATTTATAGTCTCTTCTAACAGTCATCTAACGAATGCTTGACAGTCAGGGAGCATAGAAAATTCCAACAGTGATAGATATGGGACTAATTTTAAGACATTTTGATGTCAAGGAAATATTATAACCAATTTTAAGTGCGGCCCTCTGTACCTCAGTGAAGACCAAATGCGGCATGGCAAAATTAGTTTGACACCCCTGATGTAGATAGAAGTTCCCCTCTCCTCTCTCCCTCAAGCACTATTCAATCTCTCTCTCTCTCTCTCTCTCAGGAGAAAGCAAACCTTGCAGTGTTGTGAATATTTCATCAACTCCCAGAGAGAAAAGTACAGGCCAACTCATGCGAGGAGAGGAACTCTGAAACAGAACTTGTTTATTCAGTAGATACTGATAGACTAATGCATGACTTTCACCAAATGAATACAAAAGCACATTTTATTGCCTTGCAGATTCATTTTACCATTGCAGAATTAAGCTATAGCTAATATTTAATTCATGACTACAGATCGTTACCACCTTCGGGCTTCTGTCTGTACTGTGATACACTCCAGCAAATGTATATCCAATGGGCAGACAACAGTGTGTGAGTCTGAATCTGTATCTGTCATTTTGTCTGTGTCCTCCTACGTAGCTATGCCTATACTTTGTTTGTGTTGACTTTCCTCAGTGGGAGGGCTCTACAAGTGTCACTCACCAGTTCTACGGTTTCTGATTGGTCAGAAGGCTCAGGTAGGGCAGTGATTGGCTCAGGAGTATGCGTCTCCTCCATCATCTTGAGTTTCCCAGTTGCCACGGCATTAATCAGGGCGGCCATCTTGCGCCGCGTCTCTTGCTGCTGTGACAACAGCTCCCGGCGTTCTCTCTCCGCCCGACACCACAGCCGCCAATCACTCAGGCATCGTCTTAGCAAACGCCTCCGGTCACTCACCATTGCCACCTGGCAGCGTCTACGAGGGATTACGCACTATTAGAGACAAAACACCTGGTGTGACTGTGATGAGTTTGAGGGCCAGATTTGCTAATCATCTTCACCAGGTGTTTACAGGCACATGTTTACTTGGCAAGGCAAAACAAATTACCTGATTTAAAACTGTCTAGGTTTTCTTCCTCAATGTTCAGAAGTCAGATTCTGTGTTAATATTAAATTCAGCCTGCGCGCCAGTTAGGTATAGTTTTCACTTTTTGAACCAAAGTGCGAAACATAAAACTTCCCCCTCCCAGAACACCAGGCAAGCTAAATAAAGTATGTAGATTGTAATGTTGGGACAGACTCCATTCTGTGCTTACCTTTTCTGGGTCCGTAACTCCTCCTCTGTTCTCTCCGCTTCCCGATGCTCTCGCCCTGCCCACACCAGCGCCTGCCAGTCTCGCCACGCCCTCAGCTGGTTCCTCCAATCACAGAGCGCTGCCGCCTTGCCCATCTGCAACCTCCTCTCCAACAGCACTGAGTACCAGCCAGAGAAGTGCCTCTGCAGACACTGAAACACACACCAATGTGTTGTTCAGACACTAAACACACACCACCAACAGAACTCTGTCCTTCTACTAACCTTAAGGTTGTGCATCTGAACCCTGACCTCTACTTGCTGTAGTCTGAGTGGTCTCTCAGTGTCACGTTGTTTCTGTGCAGTAGAGAATGAAGGGCCTGGCTGGAGTACCAGTGAGCTCTTAGCTGCCGTCTTCCTAGCGATCCTCTCCCTCTCCCTGTGGGGGAGACACCCAGACACAGTTAGACCTACAGGGCCCTGACCTAGCTCCAAACGGATTGGCTTATTTTAGAGACCAAGCATTCTGAATAAGAGCTCATTGCATGGGCGTGATGCAGGTGATTGTAGGAGTGTGGAAGTAAATGCGTGGTTTTGTTTGTCTTGCTGTTTCCATGGTTACTGTACATTTGCCTGGCTAGTTGCTCCAGGTTCCTCCTCTCCTCCGTCTCGCGGCGCAGTCGCACCATCTCCTGCTGCACCATCTCCTCCTGCCTGCGTGCCTCCTGCCTCCTCCGCCTCTCCTCCCCCTGCTCCCTCCTCTGCGCCTCCTCCCTGGCCTGCCTCCGCGCCACCCTTTCCCTGTGCAACCTCTCCCGCTCCGCGTCCCGCCGTGCACGGTTCTCACGCACCTGGAATGAGAAAAAAGGAGGAATTAGACGTGGATGATGTCATAAAAGAGAGCAGAAGGTTATAGTAAACAGCTTAATTAACTTCCATTCACTGGGACTTCCATTTGGCTCTCTATGTTTTCAACTTCTTGGGAATCTGTCCAATCCTGTGTACGTCTCTCTGGTTCTGTACCTGTCGGTGACGTGCCTCCATGGTGAGGCTCGGGTCCCTCCTCATCCTCCTGTCTCGCTCTTCAGAGTCTAGTGCCAGATCTTCCACTATCCCAGAATCCACCACTTCCCGCTCCATGAGGTCTTGAAGGAAGTTGTTAACCGCTGAGCTCTCCTCTTCCTCAGCCAGATGGGAATACAGGTCTGAGAAAGAGACGAAGGTGTACTGTATTACATCTGGTCCTTATTGACCCATTGACTGTGGTATGATGTATTAACTGAACCATATATTGTCAGATGGAAGTTAAGAGTTAAATGTGTGTTGTTGTATAGGTTAGTGTCTCTGTACCATCAAAGTTGCTGTAGTCCAGGGAGACAGGCTGGGCAGGTGGCATGGCTTCTGGACTGTTCTTCTCAGGGGAGACAATCACATCCTCCTCTTCCTCCATCTCCAATTCCAGACGCAACTTGCTGTTCATCCAATCACTAAGAAGAGCCTGGGCTACAGGAAAAAAATAGTCACAAAAAAGGTGTGTGTGTGTGTGTGTGTGTGTGTGTGTGTGTGTGTGTGTCCTACCTTCCCCGTATGCTTGGTCATGATCCAGCAGCTGCTCTGTGCTGTATAGTGCCATTGACTGACTGCTTATCACTGAATGGGGCTTCTTCAGGGATAAAACCTCAGTCACTGCAAAGTCTGAGGCCATTTCCACTGTCTGGGGACACAAAAGCACACCTCATGAATACATATGGCCTTATAGACAGATATAGCAGAATAATATCCTCTGCACACAAACAGTGTATCTCTGGTTTCAGGAGGTAAAGATGGACAAAGTGAAAGAGAGTTCTCACCTTCATCCATTGGTTGATCTCCCCATTATTGAGCTGCACCTGTTATTGTAGAAAATGAGACTTATTTATCATGACAAGTGCAGGAGCTCAGACCGTTTCACAGACAGTGAGAGTGGTTAACCGGTGGATGTAAAACCAAGAGAGTCCAGCCAATGCCTGATGTCTGAGGATTATTTCAGATTAATTTCCTATAGCAGGTCATTTTTTTCCCTCCTCTTCTAAGAGTGATTCAAGTATCCCTGTGTCACCCTGAGCACTACCAGAGGATCTACGTGTCATGACTGTCCACGAGAATCCCAACAGGTCAGATCAGGTTTGCAATGAATAACTTCAATCAGACCCCCTCTCACCCGCAGAGGGGAAGGAAAGAATTAGTGGGGATTAACAACTCACATCCTGTTGTAAATCAAGGGAGAAGACCCAGTCCTGCGCTCTCCAAATTCACCAAAGGAATGTGTTTTGTCTCAACAGACCTTTTTCCCTCTGAAACTCTAACACATTCAAAAGCAACTACTGGAACAAAATGTATAACAATTCCATTCTCCAACATGCTTTTGAGCTGTTCATTGCGAATTGCCAGTTTGGCGGGGGACAGCCTGTAGGGACGCTGCTTAATGGGGACATCATGCCGGGTATAGATTTAGTGTTTGAAGATGGTTGTACGGCCGAGTGTAAGAGTACAGACCTCACTGTTCATGTCCAACATCTGGGAGAGCTGCCACCTTTCATCATCCGACAGACATGCCTGTTCCACTGCTTGTTTGATGTAGAAATCCGCATCAGTTTTGTTTTTGCTCTCGGATAGAAGGGGGGGTACGGCGGTAATCAGGGTGATAGTTGGGTTCTCAGACTTCACTGGTGGAACATGTTTTTGTCTCTTTATTCTTTCTCTGTCTCTGACTTGACCTTGTCCGGACTCTGCATAATGTAGCAGGCTCCAGCCTGAAATCAGTGCATTACCAGGTTGAAATGGATGAGGCTGAGAATAGTCAGAGTGCAGCCGATAGGAGGGTTGGGACATCGAGATGGTCAGTCCAATGAAGAACAGGAAATCTAGGCCAAGGACTACAAATGCAAGGCTTGAATCTGCAAGAATAGCCACAGGAAGGTTAATAGTCTCACCATGCAGTTTTATTATTATACTAATCCAGCCCAAGGGGGTGGTAGGTTCTCCATTGGCCAAGTACAATGGTCCCTCCTCCCATGTTCGTAGCTCCTCATGAGGTAATGCCATGTTCTGCCACAGGGCCTCTTGCATCAGGGTGTAAGATGCCCCTGTGTCGAATATGGCCTTCCCTCTCCAGTTAATAACAGTCAGAGGAACCAATAGTTGTTGCGGAATAAGACCGCTAGTTGTGCTGTCTAAAGGCTTCATGGTGGGCATTTAAGCTGACCCAATTGTATGCAAGCCACCACGCCTGTCTAGACTTTCAGTCATCTGTCCTTTCTGACCTTTTCCTGAATCCTGATGCTGGACATAGAGCGGGCAAGAATCTGGAGGATGTTGGACTTTACACCTCCAACACATAACTGGACTTTTGTCCGTGATGTGTACGCCGAGGAACTTAAGACTTACTACCCTCTCCACCACTGTCCCGCCGATGTGGATAGGGGGGTGCTCCCTCTGCTGTTTCCTGAAGTCCACGATCATCTCCTTTGTTTTGTTGCCATTGAGTGTGAGGTTATTTTCCTGACACCACACTCAGAGGGCCCTCACCTCCTTCCTGTAGGCCGTCTCGTCGTTGTTGGTAATCAAGCCTACCACTGTAGTGTCGTCTGCAAACTTGATGATTGAGTTGGAGGCGTGCATGGCCACGCAGTCGTGGGTGAACAGGGAGTACAGGAGAGGGCTCAGAACCCACCCTTGTGGGGCCCCAGTGTTGAGGATCAGCGGGGTGGAGATGTTGTTACCTACCCTCACCAACTGGGGGCGGTCCGTCAGGAAGTCCAGGACCCAGTTGCACAGGGCGGGGTCGAGACCCATGGTCTCGAGCTTGATGACGAGTTTGGAGGGTGTTAAATGCTGAGCTGTAGTCGATGAACAGCATTCTCACATGGGTATTCCTCTTGTCCAGATGGGTTAGGGCAGTGCGCAGTGTGGTTGCGATTGGGTCGTCTGTGGACCTATTGGGGCGGTAAGCAAATTGGAGTGGGTCTAGGGTGTCAGGTAGGGTGGAGGTGATATGGCCCTTGGCTAGTCTCTCAAAGCACTTCATGATGACGGAAGTGAGTGCTACGGGGTAGTCGTTTAGCTCAGTTACCTTAGCTTTCTTGGGAACAGGAACAATGGTAGCCCTCTTGAAGCTTGTGGGAACAGCAGACTGGGATAAGGGATGATTGAATATGTCCGTAAACACACCAGCCAGCTGGTCTGCACATGCTCTGAGGACGCGGCTGGGGATACTGTCTGGGACTGCAGCCTTGCGAGGGTTAACACGTTTAAATGTTTTACTCACATCGGCTGCAGTGAAGGAAAGTCTGCAGGTTTTGGTAGCGGGCCGTGTCAGGGGCACTGTATTGTCCTCAAAGCGAGCAAAGAAGTTGTTTATTCTGTCTGGGAGCAAGACATCCTGGTCCGCGACGGGGCTGGATTTCTTTTTGTAATCCGTGATTGACTGTAGACCCTGCCACATACCTCTTGTGTCTGAGCCATTGAATTGTGACTCTACTTTGTCTCTATACTGATGCTTAGCTAGTTTGATTGCCTTGCGGAGGGAATAGCTACACTGTTTGTATTCGGTCATGTTTCCGGTTACCTTGCCCTGGTTAAAAGCAGTGGTTTGCTCTTTCAGTTTCGCGCGAATGCTGCCATCAATCCACAGTTTCTGGTTTGGGAATGTTTTAATAGTTGCTGTGGGTACGACATCGCCGATGCACTTGCTAATAAACTCGCTCACCTAATCAGCGTATTCGTCAATGTTGTTGTTTGATGCAATGCGGAACATATCCCAATCCACATGATCGAGAAATCTTGAAGCGTGGAATCAGATTGGTCGGACCAGCGTTGAACAGACCTGAGAGCTGGAAGCAACAAAATGGAGTCGTGGTCAGCTTTTCCGAAAGGAGGGCAGGGGAGGGCCTTATATGCGTCGCGGAAGTTAGAATAACAATGATCCAGGGTTTTACCAGCCCTGGTAGCACAATCGATATGCTGATAGAATTTAGGGAGTCTTGTTTTCAGATTAGCCTTGTTAAAATCCCCAGCTTCAATGAATGCAGCCTCAGGATATGTGGTTTCCAGTTTACATAGAGTCAAATAAAGTTTGTTCAGGGCCATCGATGTGTCTGCTTGGGGGGGAATATATGCGGCTGTGATTATAATCAAAGATAATTCTCTTGGTAGATAATGCAGTCAACATTTGCTTGTGAGGAATTCTAAGTCAGGTGAACAGAAGGACTTGAGTTCCTGTATGTTATGATCACAGCACGTCTCGTTAATCATAAGGCATACCCCCCCGCCCCTCTTCTTACCAGAAAGATGCTTGTTTCTGTCTGGGCGATGCATGAAGAAACCAGCTGGCTGTACCGACTCCGATAGCGTGTCTCGAGTGAGCCATGTTTCCATGAAGCAAAGAACGTTAGTCTCTTATGTTTCTCTGAAATGCTACCCTTGCTCGGATTTCATCAACCTTGTTGTCAAGAGACTGGATATTGGCGAGTAGTATGCTCGGGAGCGGTGCGCGATGTGCCCGTTTCCGGAGCATGACCAGAAGAACGCTTCGTCTGCCCATTTTACGGCGCCGTTGTTTTGGTTCGCCAGCTGGGATCCGATCCATTGTCCTGGGTGGTGGGCAAAACAGAGGATCCGCTTCGAGAAAGTCGTATTCCTGGGCGTAATGATGGTGATTTGACATTGCTCTTATATACAGTCGGGAGGAACTACTGGATGTAATAAAACCTAAGATTACCTAGGGTACCAATGTAAGAAATAACACGTAAAAAAAACAATATACTGCATAGTTTCCTAGGAACGCGAAGCGAGGCGGCCATCTCTGTCGGCGCCATCTCTGTAGTGTTTTTGTTAAGAGAGGGATGTGATGTGAGAAGCTATAAGAGATAACCGTTTTCCACAACTTTGCTCAGTGAGTAATCACTGCCCCGGAGTGAGGTCAGAGAGCGTGTCAGCCTGACGGGACCGCCCTTTGAGCAAAAGGTATATATGATGGGCTAAGGAAAAAACACTTTGGACCAGAAAAGTGTGAATGGGCAGCTGCACGTTTAAAACGGTTTGAACTTCGAATCTCAACACGAGGTGGAGACGATAAAATTACCTCCCGGACAATCACTGGTACGGCTGGTTGGCTCTCCTAAGTAAAGTATCTTTGAAAGCGAATTTAAGTAGGACCATCCTTTTACTCTGCTCAAACCATCGTATTATGCTACTCTCATCAAACCACTGGGGAACCATCGATACGGCTGGCTAGCCTATCTTCAAAGAAGCATATTCAAGAGCGAATGGAAGGAAAATGAACTATATAGTTCTGTTCAGGACTACACGTCAAGTCACTGGATACCAGCCAACTACAGAGAAGGACAACAGTAGAATACTTGTTGGAACCATTTCGGACAATCAGAGCCTTACAATCATGCCGCAAAAAAGGACCAACCCCCTTTCGAAGGAGATCTCCGGCGAACCCAGGCATTTCATGTAAAAACATTCATGATTTCTTACTTAAAACGGGCGGCGGTTCGTGTGCAAAGTATATGGTTACTGTAGGTGAAAGTAGTTTCTGAATGTACCAATGGTAAGTGTCTCTGACCCTCTCCCTCTTCATCTCTTCTTTAACAAGCAGCCATGTTGCCGTCATTACGCTAGGGACCTGTTTTCAGCGTATTACATCTTCAGTCAATAACCGGTGCTCGGATTTTTGCAGATGCATGGATGTTACGACTGTTCAGAATGGGGATATGATAAGAGGTTATGATTAATAAGTTGACTGTTTATAGATGTGATAGGTAAAGATCTTTGAGTTTAATTTGGGGGATGGTAACTCTTTAAAGAATCGATCTCGTTGTGCCCCAGATCCTAATGAGTTAATTGTTACATGATTAATTTAATTGGGTAACAATTAAACAGTTAATTAGCTAAATAACAGTCTTCAGATTCATGTTAATTAAAGTCAAGTCACGACATCAAAAAGGCCATTTAAACTGTAAAGGGCTTCTTCAGCCTTCTCCAGTCACTGGGATGTATAAATCCATACATTCTGAAGCCCCACTTTATTTCTAAAGATAGCTTTGAGGGCACTTTTATTATGGTTTACCCATCTCGATAGGTTTCTTCCAGTAAGGAAATGTCTGAGAGATGGAGACAGAAAATATGATAGAGTTGAATATATTTAAAGGTCCAAAACAGCTGTTTTTATCTCAATATTAAATCATTTCTGGGTAACAATTATTAAGTACCTTGCTGTGATTGTTTTCAATTAAAATGCTAAAAATTAAATTAAAAAATTGCTTCTGAGCAAAGCAATTTCTCAAGTAAAAATGTAGCTTGGACTGTCTGAGTGCAGAGGGGAACGTTGCAAATAAGGTGTTAATGGCAGAGAAGCTTGGAACTCTCTTTCTTATTGGTCTATTAAATAATTTGCCAACTGGTGATGTCACCACGCAGGCCAAAACTCCATCCCAACAAAACACGCTGAAATTTCAGGCGGTCTTTTTAAACAGTTTACACTAAAATGGCATTAGCATAATTGGAGCCTGCAGGCTGACTTTGGTTGTCTGGCTTCCAGGTTAAGAAGGGCTGGTGTTAAGAAGGACGGTGTGGCGGGTCATGTTTAGGAGGAGGCATGACTTGACCTTCGCGTCTATGGAGCCCGTTGGGGAGTTGCAGTGATGAGACAAGATCGCAATTGGATATCACGAAAAAAGGGGCGGGGAAAAAAAAGGCGAATCATGTTTTTGACTGCACCAGGCCTTTAAAAGTTTTGTTTGCAGTCATGCAGTGTTTGATCATGCATTGAAAGATCAGTTCGAGGTAATCAATTAATGATTTTTGCGTCACTTTAATTTTAGGTGACACTCAACAATATTTTACTTTACCTCATACCTGTCAAAAGTAGCAAATTAAACGGTAAACTTCTCTCACATTCCTAGACACACACACAGTGCACACATACAGTATATTTACAATAACACCGTACCTTATCTGCAGTGGGTTTTTTAGTCTTAGTAACTCTTTTCCAGCGAAAAATATCAGGGTTATGTGAGTATGCCATTTCTGACGCCAAATTAGCTGCCACTTATTACCGAATTAATACAGAGGAATACAATTTTACTTGCTACATAATTTATATTAACTACTCATAGCACTAGCTAAAAAAATACTTAGTTAGAAGTCTAATTTTGCACTGAAATAGGTATCTGAAGCTAATCCAAAAGTGATGTAGCTAGCTCCATGCTGTTCTGCTGTTTGCTAGTGCGCTGAAATAGAACGAGATGCCTTGGTAATGTAGTCAATGGCCACGTTTCTCAAACGCACTGTTTGCTTGACAGTGGCATTAGTAAACTACAAGTCCCATTCAAACCTTTTGTCAACAGAAGCGTCCCTTTGGTAACTATGGTAACTTTGGATCCCTCCCCAAATGTTGAACGTTTGACTGTGTTGTAAAAATATACCCTAAATCAACCTTGATTGAATTTGCAAAAGTCCACACAGCATTATCATAGTCCCACAGAAAGAGTTTGCAGATGTTATAATGTATGCACACACTCTGTCTATTCAACAGCAAATAATGTTTTGTAACGAATTCTGCAAATTGTCACTAGTTTATCACAGCCACAAAGTCAAAATATCGTACACATTTATGGAAACTAAAATGTGCTTTTTAGTCTTAATTTAAGGTTAGGTTAGGGGGAGCAGCAGATTTTAATAAGATAAATTGTACAAATAGGCGGGCTTCAGCCATAATTATGAATGGAGATTTGTTAAATAGTGACGACCCTCTCTCTGCAAGCTCCGAAAATGATGACGTATAATGGAAGTGACTGGAGTGCGTGCGCCGTTCATAAGTTCGCGACGTATAGTTTTCACGTGCTTTGGTTCCTGGTAAGCGAAAGATGCTTAATGTTCAATTACTATGTTTTGAAAATATGAAAACGTTACTTTATCCTGTTGAGCTTTGTCTAGGTTTTCGAAAATCAGACAAATGTAAACATTTATTATGCTGTACTATTAAAAACGCCACTGAATTTGGCTACAGTAGTGATAGCGAATGCTAACAACATCGTCAAGCTAGCCAGTTGTTTTCCCATTTTGGCCATAGTACGTATGGACAGACATTTTAAACCGTAAACATCTGTTAATTACTGGAATCATCCGTTTCTATTATGTTCTATTATTATGCTTCTAATATACCTTTCTACTTGCACCACAAATGTCAATACTCCATATTTCACACTTGCGTGTTAGAGGGCATCAAATCTGTGATGCATTGTGGGTATATTTTGACTGACCGATCTACTACTCATTATTTGTAGGTCAGTCAAAATATCGATGTAAAACAAGCCCACTCTTTCATCATCTGTCACCAACCCCCTTGTTTCGCTCCTCTGTCTGTCAGGCAGGATGAAGTTGGAGCTGTCCATGGTGGTGCAGGGCTGTCGGCTAGGTGTGCTGACGGGACTGGGCAGGGCAGGACAGCACTCCCTAGAGGTGCCGGGGTGCCTGCTGTACACCCGCTGCGGCACCGTGCCACACCTCACCCAGGACACTTTGCACACACTGAACAACCTGCCCTCCGTCACACAGCTCACCCTGAACACACTGTGAGAGCCTCTTCCATTAGCACACTCTTTTCCTGTCTCTAACACACACATCAAAATAGTATTTAAAGTACTTGCTTTGTGTGTACTTCCTTTAGAGCGGAACACCAGGAAGTATTGGAGGAGTTCAAGGAGGGAGTCAGGAAGTTTGCAGGTTGGCACTGACTATTCTTGTTGATATTATGCCTCACTAGGGGTGGATATAATTTCTGGAACATTGCAACAGGAATCTGTTTCAAAAACTTGGTAAATTACAAGGTTGCCAACAAGCAACGCATACAAAGTAGCATGCTCAATTCAACTAGCTAACTAGCTGCCGAATAGGCATCAATTCACCACGTAGCTTATTCTTAATGTTTGTCCATAGGCTACCAGAGTGTGGAAAGAGTGAAAAACTTAATGAAATAGCCTACGCCCTACCCGGTATCTTATTCTGCCCCTATACAACTTTGTATGCGTTGTTTGTTGGCAACCTTGTAATTTACCAAGTTTTTGAAACAGATTCCTGTTGGAACGTTCCACCCCCTCACTACATCTACTGTCTGCGCCGGTGCAGTAGGAAAGTCGAACATGTCATGCATTCATATGCTTAGAGCATATCATATTAGACGTGCTCTACTGAGTGACCAAACTTTCATTCGTGAAAGTGTCTTTAGTTTTTGACATGAACACATGTACAGAACTTTCTATACATTTTTGTCTCGGCTTAACTAGAAAGCAGTTGGACATGAAGAGAAAAGTACATCACTTCGTTGCTGAATATTTGAATGGATGAGGCAGAAGTGCAGTGTTGAAAAGCACAATCGGCCTTAGCCCTTTCTAAGAGCTCCGAATGTATGCTTCACAAGTCCCAAATGGCTTTGAAACAGTCCTCATGTAGGAAAGTCAAAAGTAATCTCTCTCTAACAGAGATGGCTGGCTGTAGTGTGGCACCACTGAGCTGTTTCCTGCCCCTGGGCAAGCCAAGTTGAAATGAGAAAATGTAATTAGCGTTGTTGCACTTGTTCACACGCAGGGAATTATTACATTGTGTCTTGAGGCGGGCAGGGAGGGAGTAACCTGATTGGGTAATTAAAAGTGAGCGTGCCACCGCCTGCCAGTGCTTGTTGATTTTGTTTAGGTTCTGGTTTTGTCACCTTCTGATCTTCTCTCACAGCTAGCCTCTAAGGCCACGCCTCCTCTCTTGCATGGCTTCCAGTGTGGATTTAACAGAATGAACTAACTATCTGACATTACCAACAAGTATATGCATCTGCCTCCTGCTGCTGTGTAGACTATTAGTCGATGCGTCTTTTACTCATGCTACTGGACCGGCTGTGCTGTCTGTTCTGCAGTAGGATGAATGCAGTGTTACGCATGCTTTAATACTGCGGTTGACCTTTCACAGGTCTTCATGACACAGTGTTGTACTGCTCCCTCCACGACCCTGCGACCTCATGCCCCCCAGGTCACATCACCAACAAGGTCAGAGGTCATGATTGAGGTTCTACTTATCCAGCAAAAAATATATTTTAGACTGAGCATTGGTGTCTGTCTAAATGCTTTACATTTCTGGGAGTTAAGTGTGATTGTGTGTGCGTATGTGTCAGAGTTGACACGAACAACAGATTGTTATAACTACAGTGCATTCAGAAAGTATTCAGACCCCTTTACTTTTTCCACATTATAACGTTACAGCCTTATTCTAAAATGTATTACATTTTTTCTCATAACTCTACCCCACAATGACAAAGCAAAAACGTTTATTTTTTAAATGTTTGCAAATGTATTTAAAAAATAAATAAAAAAAACAGGAAATATTTCATTTACATAAGTATTGAGACCCTTTACTAAGTACTTTGTTGAAGCACCTTTGGCAGCGGTTACATCCTCGAGTATTCTTGGGTATGACGCTACAAGCTTGGCACACCTGTATTTGTGTAGTTTCTCCCATTCTTCTGCAGGTCTTCTCATACTCTGTCCGGTTGGATGGGGAGAGTCATTGCACAGCTATTTTCAGGTCTCTCCAGACATGTTTGATCCGGTTCAAGTCCAGGCTCTGGCTGGGCCACTCAAGGACATTCAGAGACTTGTCCCGAAGCCACTCCTGCGTTGTCTTTTCTGTGTGCTTACGGTCATTGTCCTGTTGGATGGTGAACCGTCACCCCAGTCTGAGGTCCTGAGCGCTCTGGACCAGATTTTCTTCAATGATCTCTCTGTACTTTGCTCCGTTCATCTTTGCCTCGATCCTGACTGGTTTCCCAGTCCCTGCCACTGAATAACATCCCCACTGCATGATGCTGCCACCATAGGGATGGTGTCTGGTTTCCTCCAGATGTGACGCTTGGCATTCAGGCCAATCTTGGATTCATCAGACCAGAGAATCTTGTTTCTCATGGTCTAAGACTCCTTTAGGTGCCTTTTGGCAAACTCCAAGCGGGCCTTTTACTGAGGAGTGGCTTCTGTCTGGCCACTCTACCATAAAGGCCTGATTGGTGGAGTGCTGCAGAGATGGTTGTCCCTCTGGAAGGTTCTCCCATCTTCATAGAGGAACTCTAGAGCTCTGTCAGTGTGACCATTGGGTTCTTGTTCATCTCCCTGACCAAGGCCCTTCTCCCCCGATTGCTCAGTTTGGCCGGGCGGCCAGCTCTAGGACGAGTCTTGGTGGTTCCAAACTTCTTCCATTTAAGAATGAGAGAGGCCGGTGTGTTCTTGGGGACCTTCAATGCTGCAGAAATGTTTTGGTACCCTTCCCCAGAACTGTGCCTCGACACACTCCTGTCTCGGAGCTCTACGGAAAATTCCTTCCACCTCATGGCTTGGTTTTTGCTCTGACATGCACTATCAACTGTGGGACCTTATATCGACAGGTCTTTCTAAATCATGTCCAATCAATTGAATTTACCACAGGTTTACTCCAATCAAATTGTAGATACATCTCAAGGATGATTAATGGAAACAGGATGCACCTGAGATCAATTTTGAGTCTCATAGCAAAGGGTCTGATTACTTATGTAAGTAAGGTGTTTTTAATTTGTAATACTTCTGCAAAATCCATTTTAAAATAAGGCTGTAATGTAACAAAATGTGGGAAAAGTCAAGGTGTCTGAATACTTTCCAAAGGCACTGTATACCAAGATGGCTTTGGGAACAGAACTTTATTGAGATCAAATGTTTTATCGGTGAGGAAATGTGCAGAATTTCGGCCAAAACCCTTCTTGTTCCACCTTCTCCCACTTCCGGCCACTGTGTTTCCTCTCATCACCATATTTGGTTCTGAGAGGAAACGCCAAGAGAATGCTTCACATTTATACATCCGGTGAATTATCTGGCTCATTATTCCATCTGTGCTAACACTGTCTGTGTTTGTTCCAGACGGTGTCTGTGTGGGGCAGTGGCGGTCGTATCGAGCTGACGGTTGCGAAGTTCATGGCTCTTCAGAAGGCTGTCCAGCCAGACCTGTACCAGAGCATGGCAGACGGAGAGACTTGGCAGATCAACACTTCTCGCAAGAGGGTCCGCAAGTCAGTGGACCGCACCCTGGCCCACCTGGATGAGTGTCTGCTGCTCCACCACAAAACACAGGTCTGTTTGGGACTGATGCTGCTGTAGCCTCACACAAGGCCATGATGATGCTCCCAATATTAGAGGAATTCAATTAAAAGCTTCACCTACATGGGGTGTGGGAGTCATTTATAAGTATACTGTACAGACACGGGCTACTTTTACTGTCAAAATATCTCTCTTTCTCTCACCCTTTCCAGTGTGTGTACGGTCATGAAAATCCTGGAAAAGTCATTGAATTTTAAAATGAAATCTGAAAAGTGTAGGAAAAGTCATAGAATTAATTACATTTCTGTTTAATGTAATTTATTTATTCAGAGTTATATATTTTAACAGTCAAATAAACATATCAGCCAGGTTCGGAATAACAAAGTGTGTCTGTTTTGTGTGAGACGAGTGGGCTGTTGCTCAAGGAGAGATGGACAGTCGGACAATTCAGCAGCAGCAGGTAGTAGGCCTATAAAATGTGATAGAGAACAGACTAACTAGGTAGGTAGACAATTCAAAACATACAGTTGGAAGTTTACATACACTTAGGTTGAAGTCATTAAAATTTCTTGTTAACAAACTAGTTTTGGCAAGTCGGTTAGGACATCTACTTTGTGCACGACACAAGTAATTTTTCCAACAATTGTTTACAGACAGATTATTTCACTTATAATTCACTATCACAATTCCAGTGGGTCAGCAGTTTACATACACTAAGTTGACTGCCTTTAAACCTGTCTGGGAACGGGAACCCCTCGCCAACAGCCAGTGAAATTGCAGGACGCCAAATTCAAACAACAGAAGTCTCATAAATCAAATTTATATTTTTTTCAAACATACAAGTATTAGGCACCATTTTAAAGATAAAATTCTCATTAATCCAGCCACAGTGTCTGATTTCAAAAAGGCTTTACAGCGAAAGCTCCAGAAACTATTATGTTAGGTCACCAACAAGTCACAGAAAATCACAGCCATTTTTCCAGCCAAAGAGTTGTCACAAAAAGCAGAAATATAGATCAAATTCATCACTAACCTTTGATGATCTTCATCAGATGACACTCATAGGACTTCATGTTACACAATACCTGTATGTTTAGTTCGATAAAGTGCATATTTATATCCAAAAATCTCATTTTACATTGGCGTGTTATGTTCAGTAGTTCCAAAACATGCAGTGATTTTGCAGAGAGCCCCATCAATTCACAGAAATACTCATAATAAACATTAATAGATACAACTATAATACATGTAACTTTAGATAAACTTCTCCTTAATGCAAACGCTGTGTCAGATTTTTTAAAAACTTTACGGAAAAAGCATACCATGCAATAATCTCGAGTACGGCGCTCAGAGCCCAAAGCAATATCCGCCATGTTGTGTAGTCAACATTAGTCAGAAATAGCATTATAAATATTCACTCACCTTTTGATCTTCATCAGAATGCACTCCCAGGCATCCCAGTTCCACAATAAATGTTTGATTTGTTCGATGAAGTTCATAATTTATGTCCAAACACCTCCTTCTGTTAGGGCGTTTAGTAAATAAATCGAAACTCAAGAGGCGCGGGCAAGTCCAGCGGAAAGGACGGACGAAAAGTCCAAAAAGTTATATTACTGGTCGTAGAAACATATCAAACGATGTATAGAATCAATCTTTAGGATGTTTTTATCATAAATCTTCAATAATGTCCCAACCGGAGAATTCTTTTGTAGAAAAGCAATGGAACGAGAGGTAACTTTCTCATGACCGCGCGTCTCGAGCCCATGGCTCTCTGCCAGACACCTGACTCATTCCCCTCTCATTCAGCCCCCTTCACAGTAGAAGCCTGAAACAACGTTCTAAAGACTGTTGACATCTAGTGGAAGCCTTAGTGCAACATGACCAATATCCCACTTCCTATCTTCAATAGTGTGCTGAGTTGAAATACTACAACCCTCAGATTTCCCACTTCCTGGTTGGATTCTTTTTCTCATGTTTTTGCCTGCCACATGAGTTCTGTTATATTCAGACATCATTCAAACAGTTTTAGAAACTTCAGAGTGTTTTCTATCCAATACTACTAATAATATGCATACATTCTCATCTGGAACTGAGTAGGAGGCAGTTTACTCTGGGCACCCTTTTCATCCAAAAGTGAAAATGCTTCCCACTAGCCCAAACAGGTTTAAACAGTTTGGAAAATTCCATCAAATCAAAAGAAATCAGCCAAGACCTCAAGGAAAAAAAATTGTAGACCTGCAAGTCTGGTTCATCCTTGGGAACAATTTGAAGGTACCACGTTCATCTGTACAAACAATAGTACGCAAGTATAAACACCATCGGACCATGCAGCCGCCATACCGCTCAGGAAGGAGACGCGTTCTGTCTCCTAGAGATTAATGTACTTTGGTGCGAAAAGTGCAAATCAATCCCAGAACAACAGCAAAGGACCTTGTGAAGATGCTGGAGGAAACAGATACAAAAGTATCTATATTCGCAGTAAAACGAGTCCTATATCGACATAACCTGAAAGGCCGCTCAGCAAGGAAGAAGCCACTGCTCCAAAACCGCTATAAAAAAGCCAGACACAGTTTGCAACTACACATGGGAACAAAGATTGTCGTTTTTGGTTAAATGTCCTCTGGTCTGATGAAATAAAAAATATAACTGTTTGGCAATAATGAGGAAAAAGGGGGAGGCTTGCAAGCCGAAGAACACCATCCCAACCTTGAAGCACGGGGGTGGCAGCATCATGTTGTGGGGGTGCTTTGCTGCAGGAGGGACTGGTGCACTTCACAAAATAGATGGCATCATGAAGCTGGAAAATTATGTGGATATATTGAAGAAACATCTCAAGAAGTTAAAGCTTGGTTGCAAATGGGTCTTCCAAATGGATAATGACCCCAAGCATACTTCCTTATTGTGGGAAGCTTGTGGAAGGCTACCTGAAACATTTGACGCAAGTTAAACTATTTAAAGGCAATGCTACCAAATAGTAATTGAGTGTATGTAAACGTCTGACCCACTGGGAATGTGATGAAAGAAATAAAAGCTGAAATAAATCATTCTCTCTACTATTATTCTGACATTTTCAGATTCATAAAATAAAGTGGTGATCCTAACTGACCTAAGACAGGGATTTTTTACTATGATTAAATGTCAGGAATTGTGAAACTGTGTTTAAATGTATTTGGCTAAGGTGTATGTAAACTTGTTTTTTTTACCCTCTAGTTAACCGTTAAGCTATACATGTTTGTCATGTCAATGTCCCAAAAAACCACTGACACTTGTGTCGTGTCTTTGGCTTTGCCGGATTAAGTGATATGACATGCTATTCTATTAAATCCTTTCTCCGTAATTAATATTACCTGATTTAGCTAATCATGTAAATGTAATTAACTAGAGAGTCGGAGCACCACAAAATAATATTTATAGAGCTGTTATCTTCCGAATAAACTCTTAAAGACCTAGTAATATTTTACATCAATAGCAGTCAATATTAATCGTCACCTTAATTCAGTCTCATCTGAAAGTTGTAAATTCTTGGTTGTCTTCACGAACCCTGGCTAACAAGTTGAATCAGCAATACAAAATTGGGTTTAATTATTTATTTACTAAATACCCAACTAATCACACAGAGTTACATATACACAGAATGAATTATACCTTGATTACAAATTATGTCAAAGGAAAACGTCCCAGGACAGAACAGATATGACAGCTGGTTACACAAAAGAAAAGGGGCTGGGTTTGAGTGAAAGAGCGGGAAGACTGAGGAACAAAGGGAGAAGCTGTGCTATCGTAAATACAGTATCTTATGCATTCTAAATTACCGGCCATTTGGAAAAGGAAAATGTAATAAATATTTACTCTGAGCTGCACTTCGGTAGGTTGGTGATAGATGGAAGGCCGTGTTGCCCAACCGAGTCCTTTTGAAGAATGTCTCTGGTGGTAAATTGGATACGTTGTGGTAATGTCATTGTGTGGTAGAAGTAATACTCTGTCTGTTCTTTCCTAGCCCACGTTTGCAGCTGCTGTTGCTAACTCAATGGCTAGGAGGTATCACTTCTATAGTGAATAAGAGTTCAAAGTTCATACCATTCGCAACCAAAGCTCATGCTGAGGTTGGCTTAGTTCTGTAGTTGACATGTTAGTCCTTTTAACGCAGAGGCTGCAGACCTCACATACTTGGAACAGGAGGTTACATTTTCATCAAGGCTTTATATAGTGGAGCGAGAAGGGTGTGTTTGAAAAGTTGTATAACCCATGTCTCTTCACAGGGGAGGGCCACTGATTGAGCAGAGCCCTAACCTTATGAAAACCCAAATCTCTCATTTGGAAGCTAAAATTACATTTAATCTCTTCACCAATAATTTTATATTCAAACATTTAAATTGAACAACGATTCCATGTGAATCCGATAACTACAATCAGCAGACTTTCCACTGTAGAGTTTGTCATCCTATCATTGATGAGCATGTCTCAGATGACAACCGAACTGACATCATATTCATTAAGTACATATGTTCAATTGGTTGGATTACCAGAATATAGTTCATTTCCCCCCACCTTCTGATGTTCCCAGAATCTCTGTTAACCAAGGGTTTTTCAAATGTCACATCAGTAGCGTAGAGAGAGTAAAAAGGGGGGAAGAGGTATTTATGACTGTCATAAACCTACCCCCAGGCCAACGTCATGACACTTGTGAATAAGGCCACACTGTCGTGTGTGTTTTGTCCAATATTTTTATTTTATTTTTAATCCCCCTCCCCCACAGGAGGGCTTTTGGTAGGCCATCATTGTAAAAAATATATATGTATATAAAAAATATAAAAAATTACTGACTTGCCTAGTTAAATAAAAATAAATGCAAAGTTGATTTACTTTTTTGAACTAATTATATGATTCATGTCAACAATATTTTTTTCATGAAACGAACGATTCATTTTGCCATTGTATTAGTTGGGGTTCGGTTGAATCACGTTGAATTGAATCATGTGAATCAGAATAATTTGTGAATCGGGAACATTTAATTTTAGGAAAATTTGTTAGATGTACCATATATTTTGGATTACGTGGATCTTGTTTTGTAGATACTTCCAGTTGATTTGGGCATCCAGTTTGAGGCATTTTAACTCAATAGATGCTAGTCAGCCTAGCTGAGGGTTGACCACATGTTTTATACAGTTGCCTAACAGCTATTCTACTTTGTGCGAGGTGCCTTGCTCCGAGACAGGAGATGGTTCATGGAATCAGAGAGCAGCCTCCCAGTGTCGACACCACATTACGCTTACTTTTTCATACCTTCTGTACATAGAGAGGCCGTCAATCGTTGGTCATGGAAATTTGGTGAAAAGTCATACAATTCCATGTCAAAATGTGTATGAACCCTGTCTTTCGTTCTCTGGGGTCTCCAGGAGCTGAGTGGGGTGGAGGTGTTGGGGGTGGTGGAGGGAGGAGATGTGCTGGAGGAGAGGGTGCGGTCGGCCAGGGAGACGGCCAAGCGGCCAGTAGGAGGATTCTGTCTGGACGGGCTCCATACTGCAGCCATGGAGACACACCTCCGGACCCAGCTCATCACCGCTGTCATCAAGGAGCTGCCTGAGGACAAACCCAGGTGTGTGCGTGTGGTCCACCTGTAAACAAATGTTCATCTTATAAAGGCTATATAGCATACAAAAACTCTTCATAGGCACTACATGGATGCATCACAGACCCCTTTCTGTGTTAGAAAAAAATAGTTGCACAAGGGCAATGTGCAGAAGTTGTTGCACAAGGGCAATGTGCAGAAGTTGTTGCACAAGGGCAATGGAGTTCTTAATAGTTCCTATTTATTTGCTTATGACTGTATTTCACACTACTTTTGGATTATAATTGGATTTTAAAGCTTGCATGAATGTCCTGCTTAATACACTGCTCAAAAAAATAAAGGGAACACTAAAATAACATCCTAGATCTCAATGAATGAAATATTATTATTATTAAATACTAATGAAATACTAATATTTCTTTACATAGTTCAATATGCTGACAACAAAATCACACAAATTATCAATGGAAATCAAATTTATCAACCCATGGAGGTCTGGATTTGGAGTCGCACTCAAAATGAAAGTGGAAAACCACACTACAGGCTGTTCCAAATTTGATGTAATGTCCTTAAAACAAGTCAAAATTAGGCTCAGTAGTGTGTGTGGCCTCCACGTGCCTGTATGACCTCCCTACAATGCCTGGGCATGCTCCTGATGAGGTAGCGGATGGTCTCCTGAGGGATCTCCTCCCAGACCTGGACTAAAGCATCCGCCAACTCCTGGACAGTATGTGGTGCAACGTGGTGGATGGAGCGAGACATGATGTCCCAGATGTGCTCAATTGGATTCAGGTTTGGGGAACGGGTGGGCCAGTCCATAGCATCAATGCCTTCCTCTTGCAGTAACTGCTGACACACTCCAGCCACACGAGGTCTAGCATTGTCTTGCATTAGGAGGAACCCAGGGCCAACCACACCAGCATATGGTCTCACAAGGGGTCTGAGGATCTCATCTCGGTACCTAATGGCAGTCAGGCTACCTCTGGCGAGCACATGGAGGGCTGTGCGCCCCCCCCCAAAGAAATGCCACCCCACACCATGACTGACCCACCGCCAAACCGGTCATGCTGGAGGATGTTGCAGGCAGCAGAATGTTCTCCACGGCGTCTCCAGACTCTGTCACATGTGCTCAGTGTGAACCTGCTTTCATCTGTGAAGAGCACAGGGCGCCAGTGGCGAATTTGCCAATCTTGGTGTTCTCTGGCAAATGCCAAACGTCCTGCACGGTGTTGGGCTGTAAGCACAACCCCCACCTGTGGACGTCGGGCCCTCATACCACCCTGATGGAGTCTGTTTCTGACCGTTTGAGCAGACACATTTACATTTGTGGCCTTCTGGAGGTCATTTTGCAGGGCTCTGGCAGTGCTCCTCCTGCTCCTCCTTGCACAAAGGCGGAGGTAGCGGTCCTGCTGCTTGGTTGTTGCCCTCCTACGGCCTCCTCCACGTCTCCTGATGTACTGGCCTGTCTCCTGGTAGCGCCTCCATGCTCTGGACACTACGCTGACAGACACAGCAAACCTTCTTGCCATAGCTCGCATTGATGTGCCATTCTGGATGAGCTGCACTACCTGAGCCACTTGTGTGGGTTGTAGACTCCGTCTCATGCTACCACTAGAGTGAAAGCACCGCCAGCATTCAAAAGTGACCAAAACATTAGCCAGGAAGCATAGGAACTGAGAAGTGGTCTGTGGTCACCACCTGCAGAACCACTCCTTTATTGGGGGTGTCTTGCTAATTGCCTATAATTTCCACCTGTTGTCTATTCCATTTGCACAACAGCATGTGCAATTTATTGTGAATCAGTGTTGCTTCCTAAGTGGACAGTTTGATTTCATAGAAGTGTGATTGACTTGGAGTTACATTGTGTTGTAATTACCCTTTTGTGACTAGGGGGCAGTATTTTCATTTTTGGATAAAAAAACGTTCCCGTTTTAAACGGGATATTTTGTCACAACAAGATGCTTGACTATGCATATAATTGACAGCTTTGGATAGAAAACACTCGGACGTTTCCAAAACTGCAAAGATATTGTCTGTGAGTGCAACAGAACTGATGTTACAGGCGAAACCCAGATAAAAATCCAATCAGGAAGTGGCACATTTTTTGAAAGCGCTTCATGCCAATGACTGCTTATATGGCTGTGAATGGGCTACGAATGAACTTACGCTTTCTACGTATTCCCCAAGGTGTCTACAGCATTGTGACATCTTTTTACGCATTTATGATGAAGAATAGCCGTAAGGGACCACATTGAGCAAGTGGTCACATGATGGCTCCCGCAGAAAATCTTGCGCAAAGTACTGAGGTAGCCATTATTCCAATCGCTTCTAATGAGAAACCAATTGACCCGACGGATATATTATTGAATAGATATGTGAAAAACACCTTGGATTGATTCTAAACAACGTTTGCCATGTTTCTGTCGATATTATGGAGCTAATTTGGAAAAAAGTTTGGCGTTGTAGTGACCATATTTTCCGGTCGATTTCTCAGTCAAACGTGAAGAACAAACGGGAGCTATTTCGTTTACAAAAATTATATTTTTGGAAAAAAGGAACATTAGCTATCTAACTGGGAGTCTCCTGAGTGAAAACATCCAAAGTTCTTCAAAGGTAAATGATTTAATTTGATTGTTTTTCTTATTTTTGTGAAAATGTTGCCTGCTGCTAGCAGAGCCTAGCATAACATTATGCCATGATAAACTTACACAAATGCTTGTCTAGCGTTGGCTGTAAAGCATATTTTGAAAATCTGAGATGACAGTGTGATTAACAAAAGGCCAAGCTGTGTCTCAATATATTTCATTTGTGATTTTCATGAATAGGAAGATTTTCTAGGGGTATTTATGTCCGCTGCGTTATGCTAATTAGTTTGAGGCGATGATTACGCTCCCGGATCCGGGTTTGAGAGTCGCAAGAAGTTAAGTGTTCCCTTTATTTTTTTGAGCAGTGTATAATGTTTGCATCATAATCACAAATCAACTGAATTATACTTAAACACATTGGCTAGCTTTTGTTACAGCCAATGTCATTGAGCTTTAGCATTTTAGCTAACAAATGCTGCATCCAAAATAGTTATTTTGCGAAGATAACAACCAAATATAATCTTAGCTTATGTTCAAGCAATAATCAAAACATTTTAATCATGTGAGAACCCCAAAAGGTTATTTTGTTTAGAAGTAATAAAAACGTAATTCTGTTGAATGGGCGCAGACGGCGATGACTCCCTCACTGCAGCCAAGAGTTGCTCGCATCTGTGCGTGACATCAGTGTGTCGTGTACTGGAAAGGGGTCTATAGCTTGTGACATAACAGCTCCCTCTGTAGGGGGCATTGGCAGGAATGACATATCCCACTATGTTTTGTTTATTATGACTAAACTGTCAAAACAGAACGATGTGCTCTTTGTCAGCACATTGTGTGTGTGCTGCAGCTCTGCCTCAGGCAGCTGCTCTCTCCCACTCTCTCTCTCCCTCTTTTCGACTGCTTCACGGCAGTAAAAGTTAGTTGGTAAATCTATCAACATCTCTCAGAGGAAGAACTGAGGCTGCCTTAAAAAAAAAGTATCTGAATATGTTGCTAATCTTTTTCAGAGGGAAGAAAAGTTGCTGGCAGGAATCTGAAATGTCACAATAACATAGATCAAAGCTACCGAGTTGGCAACCCTGCCCATTAACACTTCATACGCTCCTGCTAGCGAAGTCTCTCCACACCAGCTCCAGTCTCTGCCCCTCCAGTTGCCAGCTTTTACCCTTCTTACTCACCCTACACCCTTACCCTTCTTACTCACCCTACACCTACACGCCCATAAACCCTAAATATGAATGCACCTTCATCCCATCCCACTCTCTCTCCTTCCCTGACTCACTCCTCCTCCCCTTACAGCACCAATTATTTGTGTTTCTCCTTCTCTCACTCCACCCCCCCAAAGCAGGATACTCTTCAAAAACAATCCATACCTCCTTTAACACTTTTTAATTATCTCCCTCTCCACTCCTCTCTCCTCTGTTCCAGTCTGTCTATTCCCTCTCTCCACTCCTCTTTGTCTCTCATCTGCTGTCTGGCTCTTCTCTCTCTCCACTCAGACCAATTTTAGAATGTACAGCAGGGACCAAGTGAGGAGAGAGGACTGACTGACCAAGTAATGGCTCTAATTGAGTGATCATGTGACACCTGTGAAAACCAGGGGTTGGAAACGGTTCAGGGAACAGAACTGAAAAATAAATACATTTTTAGAGCAACAGAATCAGAACCCGGAAGAAAAGTGATCTATACTGTTCTGGAACAGAACTGCTATTTTAAAAGCATGAGAACAGATTAATAACTTACATTCCAGGCATTTTGTCAGTTTCACCAAAACAAACGCGACACGGCGCCTATGCAAAGCCCTCAGTCCATCACTCAGAAACGTGTTCCAGTGTCTGCCTGCCAGCTGAAATTCTTTGTCAGTGCGTGTTTAGGCTACCTGCCCCTCCCCCCGCCGAAGCTTAGGCCAAGGTAGCCTACTGACGTTACAAGTGTGATTCTGAAATTAGGGAGAGATTTTTAATTAGAGAAAAATGTATTAACTTTTTCCATGCTAGTTACGGATGCTATAGTTATCACGTTTCACATTGGATTTATTAACTACGAAAAGGTAAGACGTGTTTTTAATTCTTGTGCCGCTGTGCACACACAAACTTGTTAGCGACCCTGTTCCAACACCAAGCCAAGTGTCTGCAGTGTAAAGACATTCAAAGTTCCTTCATAGAAGCCGCCACTTCTTAGGTATATTTCTGTGGGCCTAGTTCAGATAATGCATGTCATAACAATGCCCTCGTCCACCCTCTCTCGCCCTCTCCCCACCTTCAAAATTTCAGTCGTATCTCGCGCCCTACACTTGTCTGTCCATAGCGCATGTAAACAACTATAGCCTAGGCAGCCGATGGCGCCCATGACTAAAAAACTATAACTTGCCCGCTTATAGCAAGCTGCTCTGTCCAAACTGATTGGTGAAGTAATTTAAGGTTGAGCTAATGTAACAAAGAAATGATATAACCGGTACGTACTGGTTCTGGACTTTATTTTGCAGGTCGGAACAGAACTTAACGAACAAAATGTTTAGAAAAAGAATTTCAATTCCAACCCCTGGTGAAAACACAGCGACCCCCCCCCCCCCATATTCTACACTATTATTAAATTCTACCCCACACACACTCAACCCTAAAACCCCCTAGTGGACTGCTGTTACTCACAGTGGGAGATTAAGAGGAAGACGGACACCCCTCCCTCTGTCCTTCCATCACTCTGCGCCCATAATGCTCACTCAGAATCTCCAGGAAACCATGGCAACCCCTGCCTTCCCTCCTGGGAGCCATGGCAACCCCGTTCCCACTCTGCTTCCAGCTGCACTGGGAATACTGGTCTGGCTAGAGAGTAGACTCCCCACTGAACTCAGCCTGCTTCGGTGGTGGGGAGACCTCTGTCCTATTCCTCCTTGCCCTGGAGGTGAGGGAGCCGACTGGGGCTCTAGGGTGGAGAAGGAGTAGTGGAGAGAGACAGTGGTGCTGCAGGTGGTATCAGAGACCCCCAGACGCTCCCTTTGGGCCGTACTGCGTTTCCATAATGAAAATAGGCTCCATCGGGCCTGTGCTGGGTCAGCCTGCCCCTGGGTTGTGGTGGTGCTGGGAGA
The DNA here is from genome assembly GCF_057628025.1 of Oncorhynchus mykiss. NCBI lineage: Eukaryota > Metazoa > Chordata > Actinopteri > Salmoniformes > Salmonidae > Oncorhynchus > Oncorhynchus mykiss. Next base: position 15,277,161 of record NC_143036.1, on the reverse strand, counting down.
TCCACTCCCTACCCCTGGCCATCATTATGGGATGGTAAATTAGTTTGGCCCTGGAAACTCGAGGCAGTGGAGTAGAGAGGGTGAGGGGGAAAAGTGAGTGATTTTGAGACTGAGGTGGGTTAAGAGGGGAATGGGTTTCAGGAAGATGGGGGGGGGGGGATGCAATCTGTTTTTTTTCTGTCTGCTATGAGCATGCATGTGTTCTGTGTATGGATGTTAAGTTTTTGTATTGATTTTGGTGTGTGTGTGAGCAAGAGGGAGAGATGCTGCATCTGTAGTGCTTCAGGGATAACACTGATAGATAAGAGAGATGGGTAAGAGTCTTTCAGTTTGTCTGGTAATTCAATCATTGATCAACAGTGTAATACGTTTCTGTCTGTTTGCCCGCCTGCCTCTCTCTTTCTGTCTGTCAGGCTGCTGCAGGGTGTGGGGCGGCCAGACGAGGTGCTGGCGTGCGTGGAGGCGGGAGTGGACCTGTTTGAGAGCTTCTTCCCCTTCCAGGTGACCGAGCGAGGCTGTGCTCTCACCTTCCCTTTCAACATCACCACTGACCCAGAGGCAGCAGGTACAGGTGTACAGGTACCCCCAACAGGTCTGTGTGTTCCATAAGCACCAAATAGCTGACTACTAACCCTTATGTGACCAGCTACTTGAATGACTTAAACAAATGGGGGTGCATCAGATGCCACCCAATTCAATTATTTTCATTCTGCTGGCTACTTGTGATGTGTTGAGAACACATTGACAGCTGTGATGCAGTACTGTCAGAACCATGGGCCCGCTCCACACAGACAGCTGCTGTGATGCAGTACTGTCAGAACCATGGACCCGCTCCACACAGACAGCTGTGATGCAGTACTGTCAGAACCATGGCCACTGACAGCTGTGATGCAGTACTGTCAGAACCATGACCACTGATAGCTGTGATGCAGTACTGTCAGAACCATGGACCCGCTCCACACAGACAGCTGTGATGCAGTACTGTCAGAACCATGACCACTGACAGCTGTGATGCAGTACTGTCAGAACCATGGACCCGCTCCACACAGACAGCTGTGATGCAGTACTGTCAGAACCATGGCCACTGACAGCTGTGATGCAGTACTGTCAGAACCATGGCCACTGACAGCTGTGATGCAGTACTGTCAGAACCATGGACCCGCTCCATTTGGCCCTTCAGCCCCTTTCACTACCTTGTTTTGCTACAGTGGTTACAGCTCTGAAAAACTGGACAGGTGTTGTCATGAAGGAGAAACGTCCTCTGGGCCTGATTGTAGGTCTGCCTAAGCCTGTAGCATTATATTGTTACGCCTATCCGGACCTTTCAGAACCCGTGTCGGACTCGTCGTGTGTGTGATGGGGTCAGTGACTAACGTGACAGACAGTGTTAAAATGACGTCTTTGACGTTATGTTAATGATTTGTGTGGGATTGATACTGATCCCAGTACGCTCGTTGCATTGATTTGAAAATGTACAGTGGCTTGCGAAGTATTCACCCCCTTTGCCATTTTTCTTATTTTGTTGCCTTACAACCTGGAATTAAAATACATTTTTGGGGGGTTTGTATCATTTGATTTACACAACATGCCTACTACTTTGAAGATGCAAAATATGTATTATTATGAAACCAACAAGAAATAATACATTTAAAAAATTTAACTTGAGTGTGCATCTATTCACCCCCCCAAAGTCCATACTTTGTAGAGACACCTTTTTTGCAGCAACTACAGCTGCAAGTCTCTTGGTTTATGTCTCTATAAGCTTGGCACATCTAGCCACTGGGATTTTTGTCCATTCTTCAAGGCAGAACTGCTCCAGCTCCTTCAAATTTTATGGGTTCTTCAAGTTTGAGGTACAGCAATCGAAGTCATAACACAGGTTCTCAATTAGATTGAGGTCTGGGCTTTGACTAGGCCATTCCAAGACATTTAAATGTTTCCCCTTAAACCACTCAAGTGTTTTAGCAGTATGCTTTGGGTCATTGTCCTGCTGGATGAGAGGTGTGATGAGAGGTGTGATGAGAGGTATTGGGTTTGCGCCAGACATAGCGTTTTCCTTGATGGCCAAAAAGCTCAATTTTAGTCTCATCTGACCAGGGTATCTTCTTCCATATGTTTGGGGAGTCTCCCACATGCCTTTTGACAAACACCAAACGTGTTTGCTTATTTTTTTCTTTAAGCAATGGCTTTTTTCTGGCCACTCTTCTGTAAAGCCCATCTCTGTGGAGTGTACGGCCTAAAGTGGTCCTATGGACAGATACTCCAATCTCCACTGTGGTGCCTTGCATCTCCTTCAGGGTTATCTTTGGTCTCTTTGTTGCCTCTCTGATTAATGCCCTCCTTGCCTGGTCAGTGAGTTTTGGTGGGCGGCCCTCTCTTGGCAGGTTTGTTGTGGTGCCATATTCTTAAAACATTTTTAATAAGGGATTTAATGGGGCTCCATGGGATGTTCAAAGTTTCAGATATTTTGTTGTTACCCAACCCTGATCTGTACTTCTCCACAACTTTGTCCCTGACCTGTTTGGAGAGCTCCTTGGTCTTCATTAGAGGTTGACCGATTTAATCGGAATGGCCGACTAATTAGGGCCGATTTCAGGTTTTCATAACAATCGGAAATCTGTATTTTTGGGCGCCGATTTGCTGATTTTTATTATTTTTTATTATATACCTTTTATTTAACTAGGCAAGTCAGTTAAGAACACATTCTTATTTTAAATGACAGCCTAGGAACGGTGGGTTAACTGCCTCGTTCGGGGGCAGAACGACAGATTTTCACCTTGTCAGCTCAGGGGATCCAATCTTGCAACCTTACAGTTAACTAGTCCAACGCAATAACGACCTGCCTCTCTCTCGTTGCACTCCACAAGGAGACTGCCTGTTACGCGAATGCAGTAAGCCAAGGTAAGTTGCTAGCTAGCATTAAACCTATTTTATAAAAAACAATCAATCATAATCACTAGTTAACTACACATGGTTGATGATATTACTAGATATTATCTAGCGTGTCCTGCGTTGCATATAATCTGACTGAGCATACAAGTATCTTAAGTATCTGACTGAGCGGTGGTAGGCAGAAGCAGGCGCGTAAACATTCATTCAAACAGCACTTTCTTTGCGTTTTGCCAGCAGCTCTTCGTTGTGCGTCAATGAGGCTGGTATAACCGAAGTGAAATGGCTAGCTAGTTAGCGCGTGCTAATAGCGTTTCAAACGCCACTCGCTCTGAGCCTTGCAGTGGTTGTTTCCCTTGCTCTGCATGGGTAACGCTGCTTCGAGGGTGGCTGTTGTCGTTGTGTTGCTGGTTCGAGCCCAGGGAGGAGAGAGACGGAAGCTATACTGTTACACTGGCAATACTAAAGTGCCTATAAGAACATCCAATAGTCAAAGGTTACTGAAATACAAATGGTATAGAGGGAAATAGTACTATAATAACTACAACCTAAAACTTCTTACCTGGGAATATTGAAGACTCTTGTTAAAAGGAACCACCAGCTTTCATATGTTCTCATGTTCTGAGCAAGGAACTGAAACGTTAGCTTTTTACATAGCACATATTGCACTTTTACTTTCTTCTCCAACACTTTGTTTTCGCATTATTTAAACCAAATTGAACATGTTTCATTATTTACTTGAGGCTAAATTGATTTTATTGATGTATTATATTAAGTTAAAATAAGTGTTCATTCAGTATTGTTGTAATTGTCATTATTACAAATCTATTTGAAAAAAATTGTCCGATTAATCGGTATCGGCTTTTTTGGTCCTCCAATAATCGGTATCGGCGTTGAAAAATCATAATCGGTCGACCTCTAGTCTTCATGGTGCCGCTTGCTTGGTGGTGTACCTTGCTTAGTGATGTTGCAGACTCTTTGGCCTTTCAGAACAGGTGTATATATTCTGAGATCATGTGACACTTAGATTGCACACATGTGGACTTTATTTAACTTCTTGAAACTAGGGGGCACTATTTTCATTTTTGGAAAAATAACGTTCCCAAAGTAAACGGGCTATTTCTCAGGACCAGATGCTAGAATATGCATATAATTGACAGCTTAGGATAGAAAACACTCTAAAGTTTCCAAAACTGTCAAAATATTGTCTGAGTATAACAGAACTGATATTGCAGGCGAAGGAAAGAAAAATCCAATCAGGAAGTGACTCTTATTTTGTTCCTATGCATCCCTATCGCCCATTGAAAGGGATATCAACCAGATTCCTTTTTCTATGGCTTCCCTAATGTGTCTACAGCCACTAGACATAGTTGCAGGCTTTTATTTAGAAAAATTAGCGTGAACGACAACATTGCGTCAGTGGTCTGTTGGTGGCTCTCGGAGTGATTTGTGCGTAATAGACAAAGGCGGCCATTGTTCCTCTCGCTCCTACTGAAAAGCCTATTGTCCTGGTTGATATTATCGAATAGATATTTGAAAAACACCTTGAGGATTGATTATAAAAAACATTTGCCATGTTTCTGTCGATATTATGGATCTAATTTGGAGTTTTTTTTCGGCGTTGTCGTGACCGCAATTTCCGGTGGATTTCAACAAAACGTGGACAAGAAACTGAGGTATTTCGGCTATAAAAATAATCTTTATGGAACAAAAGGAACATTTGCTGTCTAACTCGGAGTCTCGTGAGTGAAAATATCCGAAGCTCATCAAAGGTACACGATTTAATTTGATTGCTTTTCTGATTTTCGTGACCAAGCTTCCTGCTGCTAGCTTGACATAATGCTATGCTAGGCTATCGATAAACTTACACAAACGCTTGTCTTGCTTTGGCTGTAAAGCATAATTTCAAAATCTGAGATGACAGGGTGATTAACAAACGGCTAAGCTGTGTTTCACTATATTTCACTTGTGATTTCATGAATATGAATATTTTCTAGTAATATTTTTTTGACGGTTGCGATATGCTAATTCGTGTAGTTGATGACAATTCTCCCGGATCCGGGATGGGTAGTTCTAATTATGTGACTTCTGAAGGTAATTGGTTGCACCAGATCTTATTTAGGGGCTTCAAAGGGGGTGAATACATATGCACACACCACTTTTCTGTGTTTTATTTTATGCTTTTCACTTCACCAATTTGGACTATTTCGTGTATGTCTATTACATGAAATCCAAATAAAAATCCATTTAAATTACAGGATATCATGCAACAAAATAGGGAAACCGCCAACTTAATACTTTTGCAAGGCACTGTACATGATTAAACATTACAGTGGGCTCTCATGGGCGAAGGCTGTGATCACGCTGTTGAAGATAATTGATGTTAATCAGTATGATGATGAGGAGGATTTTGAAGTTAAGAGTCATGGGGCGTTGGGCTTTCCCTCACCGCAGGGAGTCCAGCAGAGTACAGCAGTCTGTAATTCACTCAGATCCGTCTGCCACTGTAGACAGATCTCTCTGTTGAACAGAGGCTTCTTTGGCTTAACATCATGAATTAATCAACAAACTTTGTTCCCAACCAGCTTCCAGTTCAATACCACTGAGCATTATGGCAGCAAAGACCAGCGAGTGTGTGTTTTTTAATTACTGTGTGAATATGATAAAGTGTCTTTCTTTATAATTGTGTCCCTTGCTGTGTGTGTGAACAAGATAAATGGAGACGTGTGTGTTTGTTTGTGGGGATAAGATGCCGTATGCGTTTTCTAGCCCTCGGTTAAATCAAATAAATGGGTGGAGATACAAACCCAACGGGTCAGATGGTGAAATTAAATCAATGAACGATCTCACTGTTACCCAGTAAACCGATAACAATTAAATCATGCCCTGCCGTTAATCTCTGATAAAGGAAAAGAGAACACAATATGATTAAAGTGTTCCTGAGGGAAATTGAAGCCTCCCGCAAGGTTTTCCATTTGAGAACTGTAAAAGTTTTTATATCAGGCCAAAGTAACAGATTCAGAAGTTGAGGATCAGACCGATTTAAGTATCAGATAGCACTAATCGATTCTGCACGGGGGAGTGTAACGAGGTTCACTGGAGGTGAGTGTTAGGACAGGACTGGGGTCCATCAGCGAATGAGGAGACAGCATCCAAATCCCCCCTCAGCTAATTAGAGGGCTCTGTGGGGAGGTGGTGTCACAGCCCTCACCCCAATCTTCCTCTTCTCTGGCACCACAGTCTTACCACCTGCCATCCTTGCCCTCTCTCTCTCCTTCTCGCTATCCTCCCTTGCTCTTCAGATCACTCCTTCTATTCACTCTCCCTCTATCCCTTTTTCCCCCTCTCTCCTTCCATCTGTCAAACTCATCTTCCCTCTCTTTACTATCATTCCCTCCTGACCTGACTTGTCTCTCGTGCTCTCTCTCCTCTCCATTTTTCACCTCTTTTCCCACCTCCTTTGCCCCACCCCCATCCTGTTGTTCTCTCCACTCTTATTTTCACCTTTAACTCTCGCTCGCACTCTCTCTGTCACACTGACTGGATCATTCTGTTTGCCCTTCAGTTGACCTTTAGATGGAAGTGCCTGATAATAATTTAATGAAGCTGTTGGGTGAGGAATTTCCCTTGTGTGGGGGGGATGCTTTTGTGGGTTTTGGTGGACGGGGCCTTGAATACAGCAAATACTGATGTTCCTTTGTGGGAAAGGAGAAGATCGTGAAATTGGAACACAATGGGCCATAATTGGTTTAGGATGTATGGTTTTAGGACATGATCTGACTGCTATGGACTTTTGAATGTGTGGGTTTAGTAAATGGATCAGATTGGTCTAGTTGAATGGGTGTGGCCAAAGGGATTGATTTGATTGGTGTGTATTTTGGCAGTTGTGGAGTTGGACAAGTCCGAAGCTGCTGTAGGTCAGAAGAATGGAACCGATAATCCCCAAGAAGACCAAACCAAGATGACTCCTTTTGAGATTAACCTGAAAGATAATAGGTTTGTGTCCATTATTGTTTGTGCCAGTTGGTGTATGCACGTTTGCCTCTGTCCCTTTCACTCTATTCTAAGGAATGTGTGTGTGTGTGTTCCTGTTTCATCTGTGTGCGCGTGTGTGTCACTCTGGGTGTGTGTCTGTCCGTGTGTGTGACCCTCTGCTCTCCAGGTACAGAGAGGACTTCAGTCCCCTGGTGGAGGGGTGTGGCTGCTACTGCTGCAGGAACCACCAGAGGGCGTACCTACACCACCTTCTGGTGACCAATGAGCTGCTGGCTGGAGTACTGCTCATGCTCCACAACACGGCCCACTACTACGCCTTCTTCACTGCCCTCAGGGGGGCGCTAGCCAGCGACAAGCTGGACCACCTCAAGAAAAGAGTACTAGAAGGACCAGGCAAGGGGATGAGCGGGGAGGGGGATGGATAGGTTTGTTTTAGAGTTAAGGGTGGGACAGGGAGGGGCTGGGGAGAAGGTGGGAGGAATGGAGGGCGTGATCCAGGTGAAAGTGTTGGGAGACCTTTTCTCTCCTTCCTTGAGGAGACTCTGTTGGATTGAAAGGTGGCTAGATGAAGGCAAAGTTTCTGTTTAATTGCACTCACCTACCCAGTCAGATCAGTGATTTACTTTCAGGCAGTCAGGATGCATTTTGGGGACTCCAAGGAGAAATTGGCTTTGCAGCGGGTGGCAGTCATCCATAAAAACAAAATAGGCATCTCAACAAATAAAAAATATATGACAATAGAGGGAGCAAGAGGACCAGGTGAAGGGGTGTGGAGGGCCAGTGGAAAGGGGCCAGGAGGACCAGGTAGAGGGCCAGGAGGACCAGGTAGAGGGCCAGGAGGACCAGGTAGAGGGCCAGGAGGACCAGGTAGAGGGCCAGGAGGACCAGGTAGAGGGCCAGTGGAAAGGGGGCAGGTGGAGGGCCAGTGGAAAGGGGGCAGGTGGAGGGCCAGTGGAAAGGGGTCAGGAGGATCAGGTGGCAGGCCGACCAGGTGAAGGGCTAGTGGAAAAAGGGTGCAGGAGCACCAGGTAGAGGGCCAGTGGAAATGGGGCAGGAGGACCAGGTAGAGGGCCAGTGGAAATGGGGCAGGAGGACCAGGTAGAGGGCAAGTGGAAATGGGGCAGGAGGACAAGGTAGAGGGCCAGTGGAAATGGGGCAGGAGGGCCAGTGGAAATGGGGCAGGAGGACCAGGTAGAGGGCCAGTGGAAATGGGGCAGGAGGACAAGGTAGAGGGCCAGTGGAAATGGGGCAGGAGGACAAGGTAGAGGGCCAGTGGAAATGGGGCAGGAGGGCCAGTAGAAATGGGGCAGGAGGGCCAGTGGAAATGGGGCAGGAGGATCAGGTAGAGGGCCAGTGGAAATGGGGCAGGAGGACCAGGTGGAGGGGCAGGAGGGCCAGTGGAAATGGGGCAGGAGGACCAGGTGGAGGGGCAGGAGGGCCAGTGGAAATGGGGCAGGAGGACCAGGTAGAGGGCCAGTGGAAATGGGGCAAGAGGACCAGGTAGAGGGCCAGTGGAAATGGGGCAAGAGGACCAGGTAGAGGGCCAGTGGAAATGGGGCAGGAGGACCAGGTAGAGGGCCAGTGGAAATGGGGCAGGAGGACCAGGTAGAGGGCCAGTGGAAATGGGGCAGGAGGACCAGGTAGAGGGCCAGTGGAAATGGGGCAGGAGGACCAGGTAGAGGGCCAGTGGAAATGGGGCAGGAGGGCCAGTGGAAATGGGGCAGGAGGACCAGGTAGAGGGCCAGTGGAAATGGGGCAGGAGGACAAGGTAGAGGGCCAGTGGAAATGGGGCAGGAGGACAAGGTAGAGGGCCAGTGGAAATGGGGCAGGAGGACCAGGTGGAGGGCCAGTGGAAATGGGGCAGGAGGACCAGGTGGAGGGCCAGTGGAAATGGGGCAGGAGGACCAGGTGGCGGGCCAGTGGAAATGGGGCAGGAGGACCAGGTAGAGGGCCAGTGGAAATGGGGCAGGAGGACCAGGTGGAGGGCCAGTGGAAATGGGGCAGGAGGACCAGGTGGCGGGCCAGTGGAAATGGGGCAGGAGGACCAGGTAGAGGGCCAGTGGAAATGGGGCAGGAGGACCAGGTAGAGGGCAAGTGGAAATGGGGCAGGAGGACCAGGTAGAGGGCAAGTGGAAATGGGGCAGGAGGACAAGGTAGAGGGCCAGTGGAAATGGGGCAGGAGGACCAGGTAGAGGGCCAGTGGAAATGGGGCAGGAGGGCCAGTGGAAATGGGGCAGGAGGACCAGGTAGAGGGCCAGTGGAAATGGGGCAGGAGGACCAGGTAGAGGGCCAGTGGAAATGGGGCAGGAGGACCAGGTGGAGAGCCAGTGGAAATGGGGCAGGAGGACCAGGTAGAGGGCCAGTGGAAATGGGGCAGGAGGACAAGGTAGAGGGCCAGTGGAAATGGGGCAGGAGGACCAGGTAGAGGGCCAGTGGAAATGGGGCAGGAGGACCAGGTAGAGGGCCAGTGGAAATGGGGCAGGAGGACCAGGTAGAGGGCCAGTGGAAATGGGGCAGGAGGACCAGGTAGAGGGCCAGTGGAAATGGGGCAGGAGGACCAGGTAGAGGGCCAGTGGAAATGGGGCAGGAGGACCAGGTAGAGGGCCAGTGGAAATGGGGCAGGAGGACCAGGTAGAGGGCCAGTGGAAATGGGGCAGGAGGACCAGGTAGAGGGCCAGTGGAAATGGGGCAGGAGGACCAGGTGGAGGGCCAGTGGAAATGGGGCAGGAGGGCCAGTGGAAATGGGGCAGGAGGACCAGGTGGAGGGCCAGTGGAAATGGGGCAGGAGGACCAGGTAGAGGGCCAGTGGAAATGGGGCAGGAGGGCCAGTGGAAATGGGGCAGTGCAGATGCAAAGTTTGGTAACAGAATGACGGCTCAAACAGCACAAACTGTCGTTCTGTTACCAAACTTGACATCTGCACTGTTCTTCAAGTAAATGTCTTTTTGTCAAATGTTCTGTGGAAATTGTTAAAAGTAGTCCTTGTGCAGACCTGTATCATTAGTTTAACTTTGCAATCATTGCTTTTTGTTTGACATACATTTTATACATCGGTCTCGATGTTACTGTGGAGTTGTCCTTCTATAAACACTTCTGATGCTGTCAGCATCATTTTACAAATACACCTAATGCTGTCAGCATCCGTCTTTAACCACCTCTGATGCTGTCAGCATCATTTTACAAATACACCTAATGCTGTCAGCATCCGTCTTTAACCACCTCTGATGCTGTCAGCATCCGTCTTTAACCACCTCTGATGCTGTCAGCATCCGTCTTTAACCACCTCTGATGCTGTCAGCATCCGTCTTTAACCACCTCTGATGCTGTCAGCATCATTGCCTATTGCTTTATTTATCTGTTTTTCATTTAGGTCCCTCTTTTTCTGTAATTCATATTTTTCGCACTCAATCAAGTATCTGATGAAAACTGGGATACTTTTTTCCCCCACGTCTAATAAAAGTAATTGTGCTTTATACCTGACGGTTTTATTCATTCATTTTCCGTATGCAAACACACACACACACTATAAAAGTGACTGATGCATCCTGTACCGTGGTATACAGTCGTGCAAAATGAATGGTTGTCGGGGCAACGTCCATGAGGAATACACTATTTGGTGTATTATACAGGGCCTTCAGAAAGTATTTAGACCCCTTTTCCGCTACAGCCTTATTCTAAAATAGGATTAAATACAAATAAATCCTCAATCTACACACAATACTCCATAATGACATAGCGAAAACAGGTTTAGACATGTTTGCAAATCTAATAAAAATAAAACGTACCTTATTTACATAAGTATTCAGACCCTTTGATATGAGACTTAATATTGAGCTCAGGTGCATCCTGTTTCCATTGATCATCCTTGAGATGATTCTACAACTTGATTGGAGTCCACCTGTGGTAAATTCAATTGATTGGACATGATTTGAAAAGGCACACACCTGCCTATAAGATCCTACAGTTGCATTGCAGGTCCCCAAGAACACAGTGGCCTCCATCATTCTTAAATGGAAGAAGTTTGGAACCACCAAGACTCATCCTAGAGCTGGCCGCTCGGCCAAACTGAGCAATCAGGGGAGAAGGGGCTTGGTCAGGTAGTTGACCAAGAACCTGATGGTCACTCCGACAGAGCTCTAGAGTTCCTCTGTGAAGATGGGAGAACCTTCCAGAAGGACAACCATCTCTGCAGCACTACCAATCAGGCCTTTATTGTAGAGTGACCAGACGGAATCCACTCAAATCAAATTTATTTATATAGTCCTTCGTACATCAGCTGATATCTCAAAGTGCTGTATAGAAACCCAGCCTAAAACCCCAAACAGCAAGCAATGCAGGTGTAGAAGCACGATGGCTAGGAAAAACTCCCTAGAAAGGCCAAAACCTAGGAAGAAACCTAGAGAGGAACCAGGCTATGTGGGGTGGCCAGTCCTCTTCTGGCTGTGCCGGGTGGAGATAACAGAACATGGCCAAGATGTTCAAATGACCAGCATGGTCGAATAATAATAAGGCAGAACAGTTGAAACTGGAGCAGCAGCACGGTCAGGTGGACTGGGGACAGCAAGGAGTCATCATGTCAGGTAGTCCTGGGGCATGGTCCTAGGGCTCAGGTCAGTTGAAACTGGAGCAGCAGCACGGCCAGGTGGACTGGGGACAGCAAGGAGTCATCATGTCAGGTAGACCTGGGGCATGGTCCTAGGGCTCAGGTCCTCCGAGAGAGAGAAAGAAAGAGAGAAGGAGAGATTCACACAGGACACCGAATAGGACAGGAGAAGTACTCCAGATATAACAAACTGACCCTAGCCCCCCGACACAAACTACTGCAGCATAAATACTGGAGGCTGAGACAGGAGGGGTCAGGAGACACTGTGGCCCCATCCGAGGACACCTCCGGACAGGGCCAAACAGGAAGGATATAACCCCACCCACTTTGCCAAAGCACAGCCCCCACACCACTAGAGGGATATCTTCAACCACCACCTTACCATCCTGAGACAAGGCTGAGTATAGCCCACAAAGACCTCCGCCGCGGCACAACCCAAGGGGGGGGGGCGCCAACCCAGACAGGATGACCACATCAGTGAATCAACCCACTCAGGTGACGCACCCCCTCCAGGGACAGCATGAGAGAGCCCCAGTAAGCCAGTGACTCCCCTGTAATAGGGTTAGAGGCAGAGAATCCCAGTGGAAAGAGGGGAACCGGCCAGGCAGAGACAGCAAGGGCGGTTCGTTGCTCCAGAGCCTTTCCGTTCACCTTCCCAATCCTGGGCCAGACTACACTCAATCATATGACCCATTGAAGAGATGAGTCTTCAGTAAAGACTTAAAGGGCCAAACAGGAAGGATATAACCCCACCCACTTTGCCAAAGCACAGCCCCCACACCACTAGAGGGATATCTTCAACCACCACCTTACCATCCTGAGACAAGGCTGAGTATAGCCCACAAAGACCTCCGCCGCGGCACAACCCAAGGGGGGGGGGCGCCAACCCAGACAGGATGACCACATCAGTGAATCAACCCACTCAGGTGACGCACCCCCTCCAGGGACAGCATGAGAGAGCCCCAGTAAGCCAGTGACTCCCCTGTAATAGGGTTAGAGGCAGAGAATCCCAGTGGAAAGAGGGGAACCGGCCAGGCAGAGACAGCAAGGGCGGTTCGTTGCTCCAGAGCCTTTCCGTTCACCTTCCCAATCCTGGGCCAGACTACACTCAATCATATGACCCATTGAAGAGATGAGTCTTCAGTAAAGACTTAAAGGTTGAGACCGAGTTTGCGTGTCTGACATGGGTAGGTAGACCGTTCCATAAAAATGGAGCTCTATAGGAGAAAGCCCTGCCTCCAGCTGTTTGCTTAGAAATTCTAGGGACAATTAGGAGGCCTGCGTCTTGTGACCGTAGCGTACGTGTAGGTATGTACGGCAGGACCAAATCAGAGAGATAGGTAGGAGCAAGCCCATGTAATGCTTTGTAGGTTAGCAGTAAAACCTTGAAATCAGCCCTTGCTTTGACAGGAAGCCAGTGTAGAGAGGCTAGCACTGGAGTAATATGATCACATTTTTTGGTTCTAGTCAGGATTCTAGCAGCCGTATTTAGCACTAACTGAAGTTTATTTAGTGCTTTATCCGGGTAGCCGGAAAGTAGAGCATTGCAGTAGTCTAACCTAGAAGTGACAAAAGCATGGATAAATTTTTCTGCATCATTTTTGGACAGAAAGTTTCTGATTTTTGCAATGTTACATAGATGGAAAAAAGCTGTCCTTGAAACAGTCTTGATATGTTCTTCAAAGGAGAGATCAGGGTCCAGAGTAACGCCGAGGTCCTTCACAGTTTTATTTGAGACGACTGTACAACCATTAAGATTAATTGTCAGATTCAACAGAAGATCTCTTTGTTTCTTGGGACCTAGAGTCCGAGTTTAAAAGTAGAAAGTTTGCAGCCATCCACTTCCTTATGTCTGAAACACATGCTTCTAGCAAGGGCAATTTTGGGGCTTCACCATGTTTCATTGAAATGTACAGCTGTGTGTCATCCGCATAGCAGTGAAAGTTAACATTATGTTTTCGAATAACATCCCCAAGAGGTAAAATATTTAGTGAAAACAATAGTGGTCCTAAAACGGAACCTTGAGGAACACCGAAATTTACAGTTGATTTGTCAGAGGACAAACCATTCACAGAGACAAACTGATATATTTCCGACAGATAAGATCTAAACCAGGCCAGAACTTGTCCGTGTAGACCAATTTGGGTTTCCAATCTCTCCGAAAGAATGTGGTGATCGATGGTATCAAAAGCAGCACTAAGGTCTAGGAGCACGAGGACAGATGCAGAGCCTCGGTCCGATGCCATTAAAATGTAATTTACCACCTTCACAAGTGCCGTCTCAGTGCTATGATGGGGTCTAAAACCAGACTGAAGCATTTTGTATACATTGTTTGTCTTCAGGAAGGCAGTGAGTTGCTGCGCAACAGCCTTTTCTAAAAAATTTGAGAGGAATGGAAGATTCGATATAGGCCGATTAGTTTTTTATATTTTCTGGGTCAAGGTTTGGCTTTTTCAAGAGAGGTTTTATTACTGCCACTTTTAGTGAGTTTGGTACACATCCGGTGGACAGAGAGCCGTTTATTATGTTCAACATAGGAGGGCCAAGCACAGGAAGCAGCTCTTTCAGTAGTTTAGTTGGAATAGGGTCCAGTATGCAGCTTGAAGTTTTAGAGGCCATGATTATTTTCATCATTGTGTCAAGAGATATAGTACTAAAACACTTGAGCGTCTCTCTTGATCCTAGGTCCTGGCAGAGTTGTGCAGACTCAGGACAACTGAGCTTTGAAGGAATACGCAGATTTAAGGAGGAGTCCGTAATTTGCTTTCTAATAATCATAATCTTTTCCTCAAAGAAGTTCATGAATTTATCACTGCTAAAGTGAAAGTCATCCTCTCTTGGGGAATGCTGCTTTTTAGTTAGCTTTGCGACAGTATCAAAAAGGAATTTCGTATTGTTCTTATTTTCCCCAATTAAGTTAGAAAAATAGGATGATCAAGCAGCAGTAAGGGCTCTTCGGTACTGCACAGTACTGTCTTTCCAAGCTAGTCGGAAGACTTCCAGTTTGGTGTGGCACCATTTCCGTTCCAATTTTCTGGAAGCTTGCTTCAGAGCTCGGGTGTTTTCTGTGTACCAGGGAGCTAGTTTCTTATGAGAAATGTTTTTAGTTTTTAGGGGTGCAACTGCATCTAGGGTATTGCGCAAGGTTGAATTGAGTTCCTCAGTTAGGTGGTTAACTGATTTTTGTCCTTGGGTAGACAGAGGGAATCTGGAAGGACATCAAGGAATCTTTGTGTTGTCTGTGAATTTATAGCACGACTTTTGATGTTCCTTGGTTGGGGTCTGAGCAGATTATTTGTTGCAATTGCAAACGTAATAAAATGGTGGTCCGATAGTCCAGGATTATGAGGAAAAACATTAAGATCCACAACATTTATTCCATGGGACAAAACTAGGTCCAGCGTATAACTGTGACAGTGAGTGGGTCCAGAGACATGTTGGACAAAACCCACTGAGTCGATGATGGCTCCGAAAGCCTTTTGGAGTGGGTCTGTGGACTTTTCCATGTGAATATTAAAGTCACCAAAGATTAGAATATTATCTGCTATGACTACAAGGTCCGATAGGAATTCAGGGAACTCAGTGAGGAACGCTGTATATGGCCCAGGAGGCCTGTAAACAGTAGCTATAAAAAGTGATTGAGTAGGCTGCATAGATTTCATGACTAGAAGCTCAAAAGACGAAAACGTCATTTTTTTTTTTGTAAATTGAAATTTGCTATCGTAAATGTTAGCAACACCTCCGCCTTGCGGGATGCACGGGGGATATGGTCACTAGTGTAGCCAGGAGGTGAGGCCTCATTTAACACAGTAAATTCATCCGGCTTAAGCCTTGTTTCAGTCAGGCCAATCACATCAAGATTATGATCAGTGATTAGTTCATTGACTATAATTGCCTTTGAAGTAAGGGATCTAACATTAAGTAGCCCTATTTTGAGATGTGAGGTATCATGATCTCTTTCAATAATGACAGGAATGGAGGTGGTCTTTATCCTAGTGAGATTGCTAGGGCGAACACCGCCATGTTTAGTTTTGCCCAACCTAGGTCGAGGCACAGACACGGTCTCAATGGTGATAGCTGAGCTGACTACACTGACTGTGCTAGTGGCAGACTCCACTATGCTGGCAGGCTGGCTAACAGCCTGCTGCCTGGCCTGCACCCTATTTCATTGTGGAGCTAGAGGAGTTAGAGCCCTGTCTATGTTGGTAGATAAAATGAGAACCCCTCCAGCTAGGCACATGACAGCCCACTTGGAGTTTGCCGAAAGGCCCCTAAAGACTTAGACCATGAGAAACAAGATTCTCTGGTCTGATGAAACCAATATTTAACTTTTTGGCCTGAATGCCAAGCGTCACGTTTGGAGGAAACCTGGCACCATCCCTACGGTGGAGCATGGTGATGGCAGCATCATACTGTGGGGATGTTTCTCAGCAGCAGAGACTTGGAGAGTTGTCAGGATCAGATTATGTTATAATACTTTTATTGCATCAAATTATTGTTTTTATTCGAAGCATGTGACTAAAAATTAGATTTGTTTTATGCAAAAGAATAAGGGGTTGTTAGAACGCTCATCTGTGTGTGTTCTGAGGATGGGCCTCTGGAAGATCTACCATGTCTTTGGCATTCCTGTTGTGTGTCATGTAGACTGAAGGAGGATGGACTTTGCTATAAAATGCTGTGGCTTAAACCAGCTCTCAGTGATCACCTCCAGGGGTGATTACCGACCAGCTCCATTACTGCAGTAAACCAGCTGGTTGAGTTCTCAGTGATCACCTCCAGGGGTGATTACCGACCAGCTCCATTACTGCAGTAAACCAGCTGGTTGAGTTCTCAGTGATCACCTCCAGGGGTGATTACCGACCAGCTCCATTACTGCAGTAAACCAGCTGGTTGAGTTCTCAGTGATCACCTCCAGGGGTGATTACCGACCAGCTCCATTACTGCAGTAAACCAGCTGGTTGAGTTCAGGGATCACCTCCAGGGGTGATTACTGACCAGCTCCATTACTGCAGTAAACCAGCTGGTTGAGTTCAGGGATCACCTCCAGGGGTGATTACCGACCAGCTCCATTACTGAACTAATAAATAGTAAAGTTTGATTGTTTTGAAAAAATCTTAAGTCTCTCTCCTTTTGATTACAATAATTCCACCACAAGGTCAATTGTGCAACAGGACAATGACCCTAAGTACACAGCCAAGACTACACAGGAGTGGCTTCGGGACAAGTCTCTGAATGTCCTTGTGTGGCCAAACCAGAGCACGGACTTGAACCCGACCGAACATGTCTGGAGAGACCTGAAAATAGCTGTGCAGCGACGCACCCCATCCAACCTGACAGAGCTTGAGAGGACCTGCAGAGAAGAATGGGGAAAAACTCCCCAAAAAGAGGTGTGCCAGGCTTGTAGCATCATACCCAAGAAGACTCAATGCTGTAATCCTTGCCAAAGGTGCTTCAACAAAGTACTGAGTTAAAGGGTCTGAATAATTACGTAAATGTGTTTGAGTTTTTATAAATGAGCAAACATTTCTAAACTGCTTTTGCTTTGTCATTGTGGGGTGTTGTGTGTAGATTGAGGGGGGGATAAAACTATTTGTATATATTTTAGAATAAGGCTGTAACATAACAAAATGTGGAAAAAGTCATGGGGTTTGAATACTGTCCGAATGCACTTATATTATATATATACTTATATACACATTGATACGCTCCCTACATGCATACACATGCGCTAGTGTTTGTCAGTGGTTCTGTTCCCCAGAGGTTTTTTTGAGGTTAACTAGAGGTTTTAGTTGTCAGCTCCTGCTGAGAACAGATCAACATGGCAGCCGGTCAATACGGCAGTTTGGGATGGAGACAAAACCGGAGTCTTTTGAGGGATTGTGACTGTAATTGACTGTGTGACTACGGGGTAGGTGGAATTATTGTGAGAGCATTGGTGGGTTGTGTGTGTGTGTGCACGTGTAACTGAGTTTTTGTGTGTGTGACCGGTGAGCATGTGTGTGAGTGATTGAGCATTAATGCAGGTGGGCACGTGCGAGTTTGAGTTCTGGTGTGAATGTGTGTAGGCGTGCGTGTGTTCATGGGTATTATGAAAGGTTTTAGAGCGTGTGTGTGCCCTGCTGTGGTGGTGTGATTGACAGCGGGCAGTATTTGAACAAAGCACACAACCCTAATTGCTCCTGTAAGTTGCTCTGGATAACAGCGTCTAAAAAATATTTTAAAAATTACAATTTACATTTGAAAGGGGCCTGTGAGTGGCACACACGCAGCAGGTAGGCCCCACAGCCTGCTTGAACTTATTACACCGACAGACTTCAGCAGATATTTTAAAGTTTCTCCACAACTTTTCTGTGTGATGTCTCACATCGGTCCTGGACACACACCAGCCAGATTGCTATGGACATCAATGGCAGCTACCCACTGCCCCCCCCCCCCCTCTTTAACCTGCTCTCTCTGCCAGCTATCTGCTGCCTGTTTCACAGAGCTAGGGAGGTGGTGTGTAACAAGGACTAATGCCGTGGGGGGTTCAGTTACACAATGTGGTGTTTTAAAATGATTAATGCCGTGGGGGGTTCAGTTACACAATGTGGTGTTTAATAAGGATTAATGCTGTGGGGGGGGGGGGGGGGGGGGTTCAGTTACACAATGTGGTGTTTAATAAGGATTAAGGCCGTGGGGGGTTCAGTTACACAATGTGGTGTTTAATAAGGGTTAATGCCGTGGGGGGTTCAGTTACACAATGTGGTGTTTAATAAGGATTAAGGCCGTGGGGGGTTCAGTTACACAATGTGGTGTTTAATAAGGATTAAGGCCGTGGGGGGTTCAGTTACACAATGTGGTGTTTAATAAGGATTAAGGCCATGGGGGGTTCAATTACACAATGTGGTGTTTAATAAGGGTTAAGGCCGTGGGGGTTCAGTTACACGAGGTGGTGTTTAATAAGGATGAAGGCCGTGGGGGGGTTCAGTTACACGAGGTGGTGTTTAACAAGGATTAATGCTGTGGGGGGGTTTAGTTACACAATGTGGTATTTAATAAGGACTACGGCCGTGGGGGGGGGTTCAGTTACACGAGGTGGTGTTTAATAAGGATTAATGCTGTGGGGGGTTTCAGTTATACAATGTGGTGTTTAATAAGGATTAAGGCCGTGCTGGATTCAGTTACATGAGGTGGTGTTTAATAAGGATTAAGGCCGTGGGGGGTTCAGTTACACGAGGTGGTGTTTAATAAGGATTAAGGCCGTGGGGGGGTTCAATTACACGAGGTGGTGTTTAATAAGGATTAAGGCCGTAGGGGGGTTCAGTTACACGAGGTGGTGTTTTATCGTCAGGCCATTTCAAAGTGCAGCCATTACTATGGCTTCAAAGTGCCTGTGATATTGAGCAGAACTGGTGTTGTCAGTGTGGCAGAGGGAACCCTTCTAGACACTGAGGAAGTGCCTGAAAGTCAAGCAGAATGTGTAACTGGAAAGCACAGTTTAAAGGGATAATCCACCCCAAGCCACTAATGCCATTGATTAACAGTGTTAAATAACACTATGTGAAAACAATTTTGTGAACAAATGTTCAAACAATCATTTTGTTGTTTTAACAAGGTTTGTAGAAATGTGAAAATCGTTACTGGAAATCTGTTGCAGCTCAAATCCACTACAAAACCCTTAATGCAATGCTCTCTCTCTCTCTGGGCTGGCTGGCTAGCTAGAAAACATAGCTACACACAATAATACCAAAGTCCATATCAGCATGTGAAGCTAGCTAGCTAGCTTTTACAAACTGCACTATCAATTTAGGAGTCTTACTCACCAAGTTCAACTTGCAGTTAGTCTCTGCCACTGAGCTATAAACAGCATCTCTGACACTGAGCGAGAGCAGAGTAACGTCACAGATAGAACAATGAGCCAGATATTTCACCGGATGTATAAATGTGAAGCATCCGGTTGGCGTTTTCACTCACTACCAAATATGGTGACGAGAGGAAGCCCAGTGGCTGGTAGATGGAGTGAGATGGATTTTGGCTAACATTATGCACATTTTCTCATTGATTTTAAACATTTGATCTTCATACAGTTTTCTGTTTCCAAAACTAGAATCTGGAACATAGTGGACTGTGTTTTGTAGACTTTACCCTTTGCCAATTGCGTTGTTTAGAAGGAGTGCAAGGGCAAAATGAGTTATTGCATATGTGCACTTCACAGAGTAGGAGTAGGCGTTCCCTAACGGAAATGTGCAAGTAAATGCTAGACAGCCCCAATATAGTATCTCACTAGCTCGTGCTTGGCTCTGCACACCTCCTTGTTTGTTTTGCCCACTATGATTAATTTGCTCCCATTGGAAGCGACAGGCTGTGGTGCATTTTAGGTAGTTACTAAAGATTTTTATAATGTTGCTCTCCCACAGAGATACTTTTGAGGAGATGGGGAAACTCCATTAGAATCGTATTAACGCCAATTGTGTACATTGCCCATAAGTCGTCAAAGGTCCGTGCGGTGCATTCTTGGACACAGAGCTCTCCTTGAAGGAGTGAATGGAGGTCAATTGGGTGCTAGCTCAAAAACCAAACAAGAAGTTCACAAAATGTTTACGTGCTTCACGCTTCAGCACTCGGCAGTCCCGTTCTATGAGCTTGTGTGGCCTACCACTTCGCGGTTGAGCCATTGTCGCTCCTAGACATTTCCACTTCACAATAACAGCACTTACAGTTGACCAGGGCAGCTCTAGCAAGGCCACAGTACCACTCAAAAGTTTGGACACACCTACTGATTCAAGTTTTTTTTTTAATTTTGACTATTTTCTACATTGTAGAATAATAGCTAAGACATCAAAACTATATTGAATCATGTAGTAAACAAAAAAGTGTTAAACAGATCAAAATATATTTTAGATTCTTCAAAGTAGCCACTCTTTGCCCTGATGACAGCTTTGTACACTCTTGGCATTCTCTCAAGGAGCTTCACCTGGAATGTTTTTCCAACACTCTTGAAGAAGTTCCCACATATGCTGAGCACATGTTGGCTATTTTTCCTTCACTCTGCAGTCCAACTCATCCCATCTCAATTGGGTTGAGGTCGGTTGATTGTGGAGGCCAGGTCATCTGATGCAGCACTCCATCACTCTCCTTGATCAAATAGCCCTTACACAGCCTGCAGGTGTGTTGGGTCATTGTTCTGTTGAAAAACAAATTATATCCCACTAAGTGCAAACCAGATGGGTTGGTGTATCACTGCAGAATGCTGTGGTAGCCATGCTGGTTAAGTGTGCCTTGAATTCTAAATAAATCACAGACCGTGTCACCAGCAAAGCACCATCACACCTCCTCTTCCTTGCTTCACGGTGGGTCCCAAACATGCAGAGATCATCTGTCACAAAGACACAGTGGTTGGAACAAAACATCTCAAATTTGGACTCACCAGACCAGTGTTTCTTGGCCCATGCAAATCTCTTCCTATTGGTGTCATTTAATAATGGTTTCTTTGCAGCATTTCGACCATGAAGGCCTGATTCACGCTGTCTCCTCTGAACAGTTGATGTTGATGTGTCTGTTACTTGAACTCTGTGAAGCATTTATTTGGGCTGCAATTTCTGAGGCTGGTAAGTCTAATGAACTTATCCTCAGCAGCAGAGGTAACTCTGGGTCTTACTTTCCTGTGGAGGTCCTTTTGAGAGCCAGTTTTGACCTAGCGCTTGATGGTTTTTGCGACTACACTTGAAGAAACGTTAAAAGTTCTTGACATTTTCCGTATTGACTGACCTTCATGTCTTGAAGTAATTATGGACTGTCGTTTCTCTTTGCTTATTTGAGATGTTCTTTCCATAATATCAATCAAATGTATTTATAAAGCCCTTCTTACATCAGCTGATGTCACAAAGTACTGTACAGAAACCCAGCCTAAAACCCCAAACAGCAAGCAATGCAGGTGTAGAAGCACTGTGGCTAGGAAAATCTCCCTAGAAAGGCCAGAACCTAGGAAGAAACCTGGAGAGGAACCAGGCGGGTGGGGGGTGGCCAGTCCTCTTCTAGCTGTGCCGGGTGGAGATTATAACAGGACATAGCCAAGATGTTCAAATGTTCATAGATTACTAGCAGGGTCAAATAATAATAATCACAGTGTTTGTAGAAGGTGCAACAGGTCAGCACCTCAGGAGTAAATGTCAGTTGGCTTTTCATAGCCGATCATTCTATCTATACCGCTACTGCTGTCTCTAGAGAGTTGAAAACAGAAGGTCTGGGAAAGATAGCACATCCAGTGAACAGGTCAGGGTTCCATAGCCCCAGGCAGAACAGTCGAAACTGGATCAGCAGCACGGCCAGGTGGACTGGGGACAGCAAGGAGTCATCAGGCCAGGTAGCCCAGAGGCATGGTGCTAGGGCTCAGAAAGAGGAAGAGGGAGAGAGAATTAGAGAGAGCATACTTAAATACACACAGGACACCGGATAAGATAGGAGAAACACTCCAGATATAACAGACTGACCTTAGCTCCCGACACAAACTATTGCAGCATAAATACTGGAGGCTGAGACAGGAGGGGTCGGGAGACACTGTGGTCCCGTCCGATGATACCCCCGGACAGGGCCAAACAGGCAGGATATAACCTCACCCACTTTGCCAAATCACATCCCCCACACAACTAGAGGGATATCTTCAAACACAACTTACCATCCTGAGACAAGGCAGAGTATAGCCCACTAAGATCTCCCCCATGGCACAACCCAAGGGGGGGTTGCCAACCCGGACAGGAAGATCACGTCAGTGACTCAACCCACTCAAGTGACTCACCCCTCCTAGGGACGGCATGGAAGAGCACCAGTAAGCCAGTGACTCAGCCCCTGTAATAGGGTTAGAGGCCGTTTTCCGTTCACCTTCACACTCCTGGGCCAGATTACACTCAATCATAGGACCTACTGAAGAGATGAGTCTTCAATAAAGCCTTAAAGGTTGAGACCGAGTCTGCGTCTCTCACATGGGTAGGCAGACCATTCCATAAAAATGGAGCTCTATAGGAGAAAGTCCTACCTCGAGCTTTGCTTAGAAATTCTAGGGACAGTAAGGAGGCCTGTGTCTTGTGACTGTAACGTAGGTGTAGGTATGTACGGCAGGACCAAATCGGAAAGATAGGTAGGAGCAAGCCAATGTAATGCTTAGTAGGTTAGCAGTAAAACCTTGAAATCAGCCCTTGCCTTAACAGGAAGCTAGTGTAGAGAGGCTAGCACTGGAGTAATATGATCAGAATTTTGGGTTCTAGTCAAGATTCTAGCAGCCGTGTTTAGCACTAACTGAAGTTTATTTAGTGCTTTTTCCAGGTAGCTGGAAATTAGAGCATTGCAGTAGTCTAACCTAGAAGTGACAAAAGCATGGATTCATTTTTCTGCATCATTTTTGGCCAGAAAGTTTCTGATTTTTGCCATGTTACGGACAGTAGATGGAAAAAAGCTGTCCTTGGAACAGTTTTGATATGTTCGTCAAAAGAGAGATCAGGGTCCAGAGTAACGCCGAGGTCCTTCACAGTTTTATTTGAGACGACTGTGCAACCATCAAGATTAATTGTCAGATTCAACAGGAGACCTCTTTGTTTCTTGGGACCTAGAACAAGCATCTCTGTTTTGTCCCAGTTTAAAAGTAGAACATTTGCCGCCATCCACTTCCTTATGTCTGAAACACAGGCTTCTAGAGAGGGCAATTTTGGGGCTTCACCACGTTTCATCAATGTACAGCTGTGTGTCATCCGCATAGCAGGGAAAGTTAACATTATTTTTCCAAATGACATCCCCAAGAGGTAAAATATATAGTGAAAACAGTAGTGGTCTTAAAACAGAGCATTGAGGAACACTGAAATGTACAGTTGATTTGTCAGAGGACAAACCATTCACAAACAGAGACAAACTGATATCTTTCTGACAGATAAGATCTGAACCAGGCTAGAACTAGTCCATGTAGAACAATTTGGGTTTCCAATCTCTCCAAAAGGATGTGGTGATCGATGATATCAAAAGCAGCACTATCTAGGAGCACGAGGACAGATGCAGAGCCTCGGTCTGACGCCATTAAAAGGTAATTTACCACCTTCACAAGTGCAGTCTGAGTGCTATGATGGGGTCTTAAACCAGACTGAAGCATTTCGTATACATTGTTTGTCTTCAGGAAGGCAGTGAGTTTCCACACAACAGCTTTTCTACAATTTTTGAGAGGAAGGGAGATAGTTTTTTTTATATTTTCTGGGTCAAGGTTTGGCTTTTCCAAGAGAGGCTTTATTACTGCCACTTTTAGTGAGTTTGGTACAAATCTGGTGGATAGAGAGCCGTTTATTGATGGACTTGGTCTTTTACCAAATAGGGCTATCTTCTGTATACCAAACCTACTTTGTCACAATGCACTAAGAAGGAAAGAAATTTCACAAATGAACTTTTAACAAGGCACACCTGTTTAATTGAAATGCATTCCAGGTGATTACCTCATCAAGCTGGTTGTGAGAATACCAAAAGTATGCTAAGCTGTCATCAAGGCAAAGGGTGGCTACTTTGAAGAATCTCAAATATATTTTGATTTGTTTAACACCTTTTTGGTTACTACACAATTCCATATGTGTTATTTCATAGTTTTGATGTCTTCACTATTATTCTAAATGTAGAAAATAGTAAACATAAAGAAAAACCATTGAATGAGTAGGTGTGTCTAAACTTTTGACTGGTACTGTATATACTTTGTCATGAGGTTATAAACGGATGGATGTGTTCTAGACCAGAATGCCTATACCATCTATTGATTGATTTGGAGATCTGGAGTGCAGGTAATTGTTTTAAAAGCATTATGAAATATGATAATATGTTACCACCTTTCTCCAGTGACAAAAATGATGTAGCTAGGATGTGTTCCAACACGATTTCCTGATTTTCAGACGGACCACTTAGAAGTTGTGGTAGCAGAATCAGAATTCTTTAGGTAACATTGATAAATAAGATGTTTTATCAATTTTAAGTATGCTTATGTGGTAAAAGTTACTTGGGCCCCAGAGAGGGGAGAGGTCAGGCTTGTCTTCTTATGGGAATGTGTCTGTCACTATTACATGACCCCTCTGAGGTTGCCCTTATCTTGATTTAGTATATGACCTAAGAGGCTCACTGTCTCTGTGATCTTGTCCAGGAGGGATTGTATTTGATATGGGAGTATCTAGAATTGACAATTGATATATGCCATTGGATGAGGTAATGTTTTGGTACTATGTTGTACCAAGAACGAGAAGTAGAACCTCGTCTAAGAGAGCAAACTGACCAATAATTTATAGATAATGCTGTCTGGCTATGGGATACTCCTCTCTCAAGTAAAATTCTTCCTTTGTGCAGTTTTCCTAAGACTTGTGGTTTGTCATGTCGACTAGGGGGTGGATCTTTGCTATAAAGGATCTCAGTTGCCATTATGTTGACACTCTCAGGGAATTAATTTATAAACACTGAATTGATCTGAGAGTCACAGGGCTATGGTGAAGCTCATATATGATTAAAATATGGACTTTATAATATGACTCTGACTTGTGTGTGGTTTGCTCTCTCATGATTTGGTAATACAGGAAATTTCCACGCCAAAGTTCAATCATGGGCAAATGTTTTGTTTTTACCCACTGTTCATTAAGCTTTCACCAAATTGACAAGACTTTCATAAAACAAATTCTGAGGGTGGATTATCCCTTTAAAGATTAACTGTGCAGAAATCGCTCAGCCATTTCCTGGTTGCAAAAACTCAAATAGTTTGCGTAATTTCAGTTTACAGTGGGGCAAAAAAATATTTAGTCAGCCACCAAGTGTGCAAGTTCTCCCACTTAAAAAGACGAGAGAGGCCTGTAATTTTCATCATAGGTACACTTCAACTATGACAGACAAAATGAGAAAAAAAATCCAGAAAATCACATTGTAGGATTTTTGATGAATTTATTTGCAAATTATGGTGCATGGCACCAGTAATAATCTGGCGCCATGCAGCAGTGTCCAGCCACACCGGTAATAATCTGGCAGTACGCAGCAGTGTCCAGCCACACTGGTAATAATCTGGCGCCATGCAGCAGTGTCCAGCCACACTGGTAATAATCTGGCACCATGCAGCAGTGTCCAGCCAATCCTACAATGTGATTTTCTGGATTTTTTTATCATTTTGTCTGTCATAGTTGAAGTGTACCTATGATGAAAATGACAGGGCTCTCTCATCTTTTTAAGTGGGAGAACTTGCACAATTGGTGGCTGACTAAATACTTTTTTGCCCCACTGTAAGTATCAGGTGCAGTGATCTGTGAGCTGCTCTGACAGCTGCTGCTTAAAGCTAGTGAGGGAGATATGAGTCTCCAGCTTCAATATTTTTTTTTGCAGTTCGTTCCAGTCATTGGCAGCAGAGGAAAGGCTGGAAAGGCGGCCAAAGGAGGAATTGGCTTTGGTGGTGACCAGTGAGATATACCTGCTGGAGCACGTGCTACGGGTGGTTGCTGCTATTGTGACAAGTTAGCTGAGATAAGGCAAGGCTTTACCTAGAAAATACAGATGACCTGGAGCCAGTGGGTTTGACGACGAGTATGAAGCGAGGGCCAGCCAACGAGAGCGTACAGGTCGCAGTGGGGGTAGTATATGGGGCTTTGGTGACAAAACGGATGGCACTGTGATAGACTGCATCCAATTTCTTGAGTAGAGTGTTGGAGGCTATTTTGTAGATGAAGTCGCCGAAGTCGAGGATCGGCAGGATGGTCAGTTTTACGAGGGTATGTTTGGTCAGAATGAGTGAAGGATGCTTTGTTGCGAAATAGGAAGCCAATTCTAGATTTAATTTTGGATTGGAGATACTTAATGTGAGTCTGGAAGGAGAGTTTACAGTCTAACCAGACACCTAGGTATTTGTAGTTGTCCACATATTCTAAGTTAGAACCGTCCAGAGTAGTGATGCTGGATGGGAGAGCAGTTGCGGACAGCGATCGGTAGTAGAGCATGCATTTAATTTTACTTGCATTTAAGAGCAGTTGCAGGCCACGGAAGGAGAGTTGTATGGCATTGAAGCTTGTCTGGAGAGTTGTTAACACAGTGTCCAATGAAAGGCCAGAAGTATACAGAATGGTGTTGTCTGCGTAGAGGTGGAACGAAGGGCTATATCTGTTCTTAGTTCAACATTTTTTGAATGGGGCATGCTTATTGAAGATGGTGAGGAAAGCACTTTTAAAGAATAACCAGGCATCCTCTACTGACGGGATGAGGTCCATATCTTTCCAGGATACTCGGGCCAGGTCATTTAGAAAGGTCTGCTCGCTGAAGTGTTTTATGGAGCATTTGACTGTGATGAGGGGTGGTCGTTTGACCGCAGACCCATTACAGATGCAGGCAATGAGGCAGTGATCGCTGAGATCTTGGTTGAAAACAGAAGAGGTGGATTTGGAGGGCAAGTTGGTTAGGATGATATCTATGAGGGTGCCCGTGTTTACGGATTTGGGGTTTTACCTGGTAGGTTCATTGATCATTTGTGTGAGATTGAGGGCATCAAGCTTAGATTGTAGGATGGCTGGGGTGTTAAGCATGTCCCAGTTTAGGTCACCTAGCAGCACGAGCTCTGAAGATAGATGGGGGGCAATCAATTCACATATGGTGTCCAGGGCACAGCTGGGGGCAGAGGGTGGTCTGTAGCAAGCAGCAACAGTGAGAGACTTGTTTCTGGAAAGGTGGGTTTTTAAAAGTAGAAGCTCAAATTGTTTGAGTATAGACCTGGACAGTAAGACCGAACTCTGCAGTAGATTGCAACTCCGCCCCCTTTGGCAGTTCTATCTTGTCGGAAACGGTTATAGTTAGGTATGGAAATTTCAGGGTTTTTGGTGGGCTTCCTAAGCCAGAATCCAAACACGGCTAGGACATCCGGGTTGGTAGTGTGCTAAAGCAGTGAATTAAACAAACTTAGGGAGGAGGCTTCTAATGTTAACATGCATGAAACCAAGGTTTTAACAGTTACAGAAGTCAACAAATGAGAGCACCTGGGGAATGGGAGTGGGGCTAGCCACTGCAGGGCCTGGATTAACCTCTACATCACCGGAGGAACAGAGGAGGAGTAGGATAAGGGTACGGCTAAAGACTATAAGAACTGGTCGTCCAGTACGTTCGGAACAGAGAGTAAAAGGAGCAGGTTTCTGGGCACGATAGAATAGATTCAAGGCAAAATGTAAAAACAAAGGTATGTTAGGATGTGAATACATTGGAGGTAAACCTAGGCATTGTGTGATGATGAGAGAGATATTGTCTCTAGAAACATTTAAACCAGCTGATGTCTTCGCATGTGTGGGAGGTGGAACTAAAGGTTTGGCTAAGCCATTTTGAGCAGGGCTAGAGGCTCTACAGTGAAATAATACAATAATCACTAACCAGAACAGCAATGGACAAGACATATTGACATTAGGGAGAGGCATGTGTAACCGAGTGATCATAGGAGTCCAGTGAGTAGTTAGTCTGGCTGGAGACACAGCGATTCAGACAGCTAGCAGGCCGGGGCTAGTAACCTTGCAGAAGGGCCTTAATAACCTCTCTGGCGCAGGCGTTCCGCTAGCAACCCACCTCGACAACATCCGGTGAAATTGCAGAGCGCCAAATACAAAATACAGAAATACTCATTATAAACATTCATAAAAGATACAAGTGTTATACATCGGTTTAAAGATGAACTTCTTGTTATCCAGCCGCTGTGTCAGATTTCAAAAGGCTTCACGGCAAAAGCATACCATGCGATTATCTGAGGACAGTGCCCCGTTTACAAAAGCATACAAACATTTTCAAGCCAAGTAGAGGAGTCACGAAAGTCAGAAATAGCAATAAAATGTATCACTTACCTTTGATTAAATTCATCTGGTTGCAGTCACAAGAGTTCCTGTTACACAATAAATGTTTGTTTTGTTCGATAAAGTTCCTCTTTATGTCCCAAAAACTCAGTTTTGTTGGCACGTTTTGTTCAGTAATCCACTGGCTCAATGGCGGTCACAACATGCTGACGAATACATCCTAATAGTACCAGTAAAGTTCGTTGAAACATGTCAAATTATGTTTATAATTAATCCTCAGGTTGTCTATTGTCTAAATAATCGATAATATTTCGACCGGACAATAGCATCTTCAATAGAAAGGAAAAACAACGAACGGCGCGCAATCGGTCAAGCGCGCAAAGGAGCTCTGCTTCATTCCACATGCCACTTACAATATGGTCTCATTCTTCCTCGTTTTTCAGAATACAAGCCTGAAACTATGTCTAAAGACTGTTGACATCTAGTGGAAGCCATAGGAACAGCAATCTGAGTCCCAACACCAACACATAGTGTATAGGCAGGCAGTTGAAAACTACACACATCAAACATATCCAACTTCCTGGATGGATTTTCCTCAGGTTTTCGCCTGCCATATCAGTTATGTTATACTCACTGACATTATTTTAACAGTTTTGGAAACTTTATAATGTTTTCTATCCAAATCTACCTATTATATGCATATCCTAGCTTCTGGGCTTGAGTAACAGGCAGTTTACTTTGTACACAAGCCATAACACGTTTTATAGGGGCGTCGCGATGGAGGAAGTCTGTTATAGCCTCCTCGTGCAGTTACGTCAAATAGACCAGTCGTGATGGAGTAGTAGGGTACCGTGTAGCAAAGGGGTTCAGTTCAATTGGCAAAAAAGGTGTAGTGGCCCAAGATATTGGCTGATGGATCTCTTCAGCTAACAGTCCAATATGCTCTAGACAGCTAGTGGTCCGCGGCTAGCAGTCTAGCAGATGGACATTCAGGGGACGTCGTGACGGAGGGGCCTGTTGGAGAAAATAAAAAAACCTTGCGCAGATTACGTCGGTAGTCCAGTTGTGATGAATAAGCAGGGCTTCGTGTAGTAAAAGGGGTCCAAGCCAATTGGCAAAATAGGTATAGTGGCCAAAGAAATTGGCCGATGGACCTATTCAGCTAACAGTCCAATATACTCTAGGCAGCTAGCGGGCTGCGGCTAGCAGGTTAGCAGATGGGCCTTCAGGGGATGTCGCGACATGGGAGCCAGTTGAATAACCCCCTCGGGCAGATTACGTCGGTAGTCCAGTCGTGAAGGAGCTCCGTACCGGCAGTAAAAGGGGTCCGGGCCAATTGGCAAAATAGGTACTGTAGAGTGGCTGATGGACCTCTTCAGCTAGCCGGGAGATGGGCCTAGCATGGGCTAGCTCCAGGCTAATTGGTGCTTGCTTTGGGACAGAGACGTTAGCTGGGAGTAGCTACTCGGATTGCAGCTAGCTAGCTGCGATGATCCAGGTGAAAAAGGTTCAGAGCTTGCGATAGGGTTCCAAGGATATGGAGAGAAAATAGGTCCGGTATGCTCTGGTTTGAATCGCGTTGTGCAAATTGGCGAGAGTTTTCGGAGCTAAAGGATAGCTGATGACCGCTAGCAGTGGTTAACTGACTAACCACTGCTTGGGTTGGGGAGAGAAGCGGTGTGGAGATGGAAGGATGGGGTTGGGTTGGGGAGAGAAGCGGTGTGGAGATGGAAGGGTGGGGTTGGGTGGGGGAGATAATCCAGTAGATTGCCACTGTATGCAATTCTCTAGCCTAGGGATTATTCAAGGATCTGGATTTAAGCCCCATATCGCTGCTCCATGATGGGAGGTGAGTTTCCATCCTGCCTGTTAATAAGGACTGAAGGGGGCAGAAATCATTCAGACAGGATTAGGGCATGGCCAGGGGTTTAGCAGAGATCAGACACTGAGTTTGTCGGTCCTCCTTTTAGTGTGTTCACTGCTGTGTTGGACCGGGAAGGGATGGAGTCACATCGCTGAACTATTAGGGACATGGGACACAGTGGGTTCATCTAAATACTATAAAGTGGCTTCTGTGTTCCTGTTCTACTATTCAAATGCATCCCAAGCAAATCAGAAACTGGGGATTTGCCATTAGATCCTTTAGATCAGATAAAGGTGTCAAGGAAAATAAATGACCATCACATTTTTGGGACGCACCCAACCTTGCATGCATAAATAGTTTGTAGTTTCCAAGGCAAAGGGGATAATGGACTAGTTTTGCCCTCAGAATGAATTAAAGGTCTATGACTTAGTCAGCTGCAGTTGACTTTAATAGTGAGTTAGTGGCCTGTGATTATGGTCTCATTTCTCAGCTCATTGGCTGAGCCCTCAGAGTGAGTAATGTCAGCCAGAGAAAGTGGTGTACAGTCCAGCCTGGAGAACGGCAAAGAGACACCACTCCATGCCTGTGTTGATTAAACTGCTGTCTGATGGACACACACAGGTGCGTAAGCACACACACAAATCTCCACTGCCCACTGACTCAACAACCTACAGGACATCAAATAGAGTGATGAGGACAGCTGCCTGATTACCCCGTGTGTGTTTATGCATGTGAGTACGCCACTGTGTGTATTTAACGATTATGTCTGTGTTTTCTGTTCTTTTTTCTTGAGTGTCAACTGTTTATGTTTGTGCTCCTCTCTTATGCTTCAAGCCAGATGTGCAGGGATGGGGTCACAGACAGACAGACAGACAGACAGACAGACACACAGACAGAACCGGATTCCTGCCTGCAGCTGAGACTAACTACCCCTGAGCATTGCGTACTGGACTCCCTCTGTTTATCCAATATACACTGTGTGTGTGTTCCGCATGTGTGCATGCATGAAGCAAGAGAGAGAGAGTGTGTGCGTGCATTGGCATACCAATTTGCATCATCCCATCAGTGACTATATACGTGAATGGTCTACCAGTATTCTCAGCCCTTTCTGTTGCCTTGACTGTAAAACTAGCATAGCCACATCCAGCTCCAGTGCTGAGGAGCCAGCCTCAGATTATACAGGGTCTTACATCCATCAGAAGACCATTATACCTCCTCCCTATCGGCTGTCTCGTCGTTGTCGTGAACAGGCTTACCACTGTTGTGTCATCTGCAAACTTAATTATGGTTTTGGAGTAGTGCCTGGCCATGCAGTCGTGGGTGAACAGGGAGTACAGGAGGGGGCTGAGCACGCTCCCCTGAGGGGCCCCTGTGTTGAGGATCAGCGTGGCGGATGTGTTGTTACCTACCCTTACCACCTGGGGGTGGCCCGTTAGGAAGTCCTGGAACCAGTTGCAGAGGGAGGTGTTTAGTCCCACGGTGACTTGAATGATGCAATTAGTGTTCCACTTTTAAATAATAAAACAAGCGTTCAATTGAAATGAACCACAAGATATAAACAGTTAAACATTTAATTTTGGAGGTATTTCCTCTGTTACATGTCAAGCCTCGACATCAGACATAAACAAATACAGGTGGCACATACTACAATTAGGCACGCCTATCCATTCTTTTGTATCAAATTCAAAACTCTAAACATATCGCGGTGCACGTCGGGATAGCACTTAGCTCTGATGCCTGCAACCTTGCTGGCTTGGCCAAAGTGGCTATCGGAGGGTCTAATTAGCCCCTATACCCTCTAATTTTCACTCCCTCAGCTTTGGGACACTTGTGCATATGGCGGAGGTATGCGTGAATGCGCAAATGGAGGGGGAAGGGAGTGGTTTCGGATTCAGCCAGAGAGACAGAAAGACAAGGGGGAGGAAAATAGTGCACGAGATGGGGAGAGCAAATATTGAGAGGGGTTGAATAGAAAGAGCTGGTTAAGATAATTAATATGTAAGGCTGCCACACACCATCACAACCCTGTAATTATAGTGCACTGGACTGGGCAGGGAGGACTGGGGGCTAGAGAGAAAGGGGGCTGGGAAATGGGGGGCAGGGAAGGTGGGGACGATTTATAAAGAGAGAGGGTCTTCTGGCTGGGGAGCGACCCAGGGGAGTGACCCTGTGTGGGTCCTGCTTTTATTTTCCATCCATCGGCTTATCAACACTAAAAATAACAATTACATTTTAGAAAAACAATGGCAGCACTAGCTATTCTCTCATGGAATTTGAAAGGCCTTAATATTCCTATCAAGCATTCCAGCTGTCTTGATATCCTAGCAAGAAACCATGCTGATATAGCAGTGCTCCAAGAAACACACCTGCTCCAAAAGGTCACCCATATACTGAACAAAAATATACACGCAACATGCAACAATTGCAAAGATTTTACTGAGTTACAGTTCATTGAAATAAATAAATTAGGCCCTAATCTATGGATTTCCCATGACTAGGCAGGAGCGCAGCCATGGGTGGGCCTGGGAGGGCATAGGTCCACCCACTAGGGAGCAAGACCCAGCCAATTGGAATGAGTTTTTCCCCACAAAGGGGCTTTTAATTTTTTTTTGTGGTATCCAGTTGTTAGTAGTTACTGTCTTGTCTCATCACTACAACTCCCGTTTGGGCTCAGGAGAGACAAAGGTCAAGAGTCCTCCGAAACACAACCCAACTATGCCGCTCTGCTTCTTATCACAGCGCGCAACCAACCCGGAAGCCAGCCGCACCAATGTGTGCACCTGGAGAACTGGTCAGCATGCACTGCGCCCGACCCGCCACAGTAGTCGCTAGTGCGCGATGAGACAAGTATATCCCTACCGGCCAAACCCTCCCTAACCTGGACGAGACTAGGCCAATTGTGCAACAGAGCCTGGGCTCAAACCCAGAGTCTCTGGTGGCACTGCCATGCAGTGCCTTAGACCACTGCGCCACCCGGGAGGCCTTACAAAAGGGGCTTTATTACAGATAGAAATACTCCTCAACACATACAGCCCCCTCCCCCTCCTCAAGACGATCCCGCAGGTGAAGAAGCCGGATGTGGAGGTCCTGGGCTGGCGTGGTTACACATGGCCTGCAGTTGTGCGGCTGGTTGAATGTGCTGCCAAATTCTTTAAACTGACGTTGGAGGCGGCTTATGGTAGAGAAATGAACATTCAATTCTCTGGCAGCATCTCTGGTGGACATTCCTGCAGTCACCATGCCAATTGCACGCTCCCTCAAAACTTGAGACATCTGTGGCAATGTGTTGTGTGACAAAACTGCACATTTTAGAGTGGCCTTTTATTGTCCCAAGCACAAGGTGCACCTGTGTAATGATCATGGTGTTTAACCAGCTTCATGATATGCCACACCTGTCAGGTGGATGGATTATCTTGGCAAAGGAGAAATGGTTACTAACAAGGATGTAAATACATTTGTGCACAAAATTTGCGAGAAATATGATTTTTGTGCGTATAGAAAATTACTGGGATCTTTTATTTCAGCTTATGAAACATGGGACCAACACTTTACATGATGCATTTATATTTTTGTTCAGTATAGAGTAGAGAACCATTAGTACTGCTTTTTCATCAGCCTCAAACAAAACTAAAGGTGTAATCGTAAGGATACATAAGAAACTCAAATCGTTGGTAAAGGCGAAGACAAAGAAGGCACAATCACTTTTCTTAGATGTATCCATAATGGAAAGAAAATTGCCTTTATTATTTTGTCATTTAGCAGATGCTCCAGAGCGACTTACAGTAGTGAGTGCATACATTTTCGTATTTGTCTGTACTGGTCCCCCGGGAATCAAACCCACAACCCTGGCGTTGCAAGTCAAACCAATCAAATGTATTTATATAGCCCTTCTTACATCAGCTGATGTCACAAAGTGATGTACAGAAACACAGCCTAAAACCCCAAACAGCAAGCAATGCAGGTGTAGAAGCACGGTGGCTAGGGGAAAAATCCCTAGAAAGGTCGGAACCTTGGTAGAAACCTAGAGAGGAACCAGGCTATGAGGGGTGGCCAGTCCTCTTCTGGCTGTGCCGGGAGGAGATTAAATCAAATCAAATCAAATGTTATTTGTCACATACACATGTTTAGCAGATGTTAATGTGAGTGTAGCAAAATGCTTGTGCTTCTAGTTCCGACAATGCAGTAATAACCAACGAGTAATCTAACCTAACAATTCCACAACTACTACCTTATACACACAAGTGTAAAGGGATAAAGAATATGTACATAAAGATATATGAATGAGTGATGGTACAGAACGGCATAGGCAAGATGCAGTAGATGGTATTAAGTACAGTATATACATATGAGATGAGTAATGTATGGTATGTAAACATAAAAGTGGCATAGTTTAAAGTGGCTAGTGATAAATCTATTACATAAAGATGGCAAGATGCAGTAGATGATAGAGTACAGTATATACATATACATATGAGATGAGTAATGTAGGGTATGTAAACATTATGTTAAGTGGCATTGTTTAAGGTGGCTAGTGATACATTTTTTACATCAATTTCCATCAATTTCCATTATCAAAGTGGCTGGAGTTGAGTCAGTGTGTTGGCAGCAGCCACTCAATGTTAGTGGTGGCTGTTTAACAGTCTGATGGCCTTGAGATAGAAGCTGTTTTTCAGTCTCTCTGTCCCTGCTTTGATGTACCTGTACTGACCTCGCCTTCTGGATGATAGCGGGGTGAACAGGCAGTGGCTCGGGTGGTTGTTGTCCTTGATGATCTTTATGGCCTTCCTGTGACATCGGGTGGTGTAGGTGTCCTGGAGGGCCGGTAGTTTGCCCCCGGTGATGCGTTGTGCATATCTCACTACCCTCTCGAGAACCTTATGGTTGTGGGCGGAGCAGTTGCCATACCATGCGGTGATACAGCCCGACAGGATGCTCTCGATTGTGCATCTGTAAAAGTTTGTGAGTGTTTTTGGTGACAAGCCAAATTTCTTCAGCCTCCTGAGGTTGAAGAGGCTGCTGCGCCTTCTTCACCACGCTGTCTGTGTGGGTTGACCTATTCAGTTTGTCCGTGATGTGTACGCCGAGGAACTTAAAATTGACTACCCTCTCCACTACTGTCCCGTCGATGTGGATAGGGTGTGCTCCCTCTGAGTGTGAGGTTATTTTCCTGACACCACAGTCCGAGGGCCCTCACCCCCTCTATGTAAGCCGTCTCGTCGTTGTTGGTAATCAAGCCTACCACTGTAGTGTCGTTCGCAAACTTGATGATTGAGTTGGAGGCGTGCATGGCCACGCAGTCATGGGTGAACAGGGAGCAGTAGGCTGCAGTGAAGGAGAATCCGCAGGTTTTGGTAGCTGGCAGTGTCAGTGGCACTGTATTGTCCTCAAAGCGAGCAAAGAAGTTATTTAGTCTGTCTGGGAGCAAGACATCCTGGTCAGCGACGGGGCTGGTTTTCTTTTTGTAATCCGTGATTGACTGTAGACCCTTCCACATACCTCTTGTGTCTGAGTCGTTGAATTGCAACTCTACTTTGTCTCTATACTTATGCTTAGCTTGTTTGATTGCCTTGCGGAGGGAATAGCTACACTGTTTGTATTCGGTCATGTTTCCGGTCACCTTATCCTGGTTAAAAGCCGTGGTTCGCGCTTTCAGTTTCGCGCGAATGCTGCCATCAATCCACAGTTTCTGGTTTGGGAATGTTTTAATAGTTGCTGTGGGTACAACATCGCACTTTCCAATGAACTCGCTCACCGAATCAGCGTATTCGTCAATGTTGTTGTTGGACGCAATGCGGAACATATCCCAATCCACGTGATCGAAGCAGTCTTGAAGCGTGGAATCAGATTGGTCGGACCAGCGTTGAACAGACCTGAGCGTGAGAGGTTCTTGTTTTAGTTCCTGTCTGTAGGCTGGAAGCAACAAAATGGAGTCGTGGTCAGCTTTTCCGAAAGGAGGGCGGGGGAGGGCTTTATATGCGTCGCGGAAGTTAGAATAACAATGATCCAGGGTTTTACCAGTCCTGGTAGCACAATCGATATGCTGATAGAATTTAGGGAGTCTTGTTTTCAGATTAGCCTTGTTAAAATCCCCAGCTACATTGAATGCAGCCTCAGGATATGTGGTTTCCAGTTTACAAAGAGTCAAATAAAGTTTGTTCAGGGCCATCGATGTGTCTGCTTGGGGGGGGGATATATGCGGCTGTGATTATAATCGAAGAGAATTCCCTTGGTAGATAATGCGGTCAACATTTGATTGAGGAATTCAAAGTCAGGTGAACAGAAGGACTTGAGTTGATGTATGTTGTTATGATCACACCACATCTCGTTAATCATAAGGCCTCCTCGGGCAGTTCTATCTCTCAAAGCAGGAAACCAAAGCTCCTCGGGCAGTTCTATCTCTCAAAGCAGGAAACCAAAGCTCCTCGGGCAGTTCTATCTCTCAAAGCAGGAAACCAAAGCTCCTCGGGCAGTTCTATCTCTCAAAGCAGGAAACCAAAGCTCCTCGGGCAGTTCTATCTCTCAAAGCAGGAAACCAAAGCTCCTCGGGCAGTTCTATCTCTCAAAGCAGGAAACCAAAGCTCCTCGGGCAGTTCTATCTCTCAAAGCAGGAAACCAAAGCTCCTCGGGCAGTTCTATCTCTCAAAGCAGGAAACCAAAGCTCCTCAGGCAGTTCTATCTCTCAAAGCAGGAAACCACATGGGTCTTGTTCTGTTCCATTCAGAATAACTAGAAGTAGCTGTCAAGGTGATCCCATCTCACCAATACCTCTAAATTACACCAATATCTCTAGATTCTACGGATCACGTCACCTCATTATACGCCCACAATATCTTACTTTATCTAGACAATTTAATTCAATCCCTCCCAAACGCTCTGAAGATCAATAGACTATTTCAGATCTATCTCAAGTTATAAAATAAATCGAACCAAATCTGCCCTCTCCGTTGGTGGACTCCATCTCTACATATGGAATCCCAATTGTTTCCTTAGATAAAACCATAACCTGATGCTTTAACAGAATGCTCAAATCAATTCAAACTGACTTCAGTAGGTGGACTAATATCCCAGTTGCTTTAACTGGCAAAATATCTATTGTCAAAATGAGTATATTGACACGGCTGAATTTCTGTCATTCAATGCTTCCCATGGCTCCCCCTTCTGGCTATAAGGATACAATTCATAGTGTTTCTGTATATGGCAAGGTAAGTTATCCCAGATAAAATGAACAAACTTGCAAAGAGGGATAGACGTAGGAGGACTATCTGTACCCAATCTAAAGTTGTATTTCCAGGCACTAGCATTTCTTCCCATCCTATATTGGTTTAGACATGATTCCTCTGCCCCCTGGCTGAGTGTAGAGAGAAATGTGGTGTCTCCTATTGCCCTAGAAGATGTGGTCTTCACTAATATATACCTTAAACAATGTAATATGGTGTCTCCTATTGCCCTAGAAGAGGTGGTCTTCACTAATATATACCTTAAACAATGTAAACTATGCTTTGGTCCTATTACTGCTCACACAATTTCTATTTGGTGCAAAATGTAAAAACAATGTAACTGGGAATCAAAATGGCCCATACTCCCAATGGACCAAATGTGGAATCCGTACACTTGCCGATATCATGGATAGTAATGGTTTGACAACATTCCAAGATTTGAAAGACTCATACACATTACCAGGCCAATCCTTTTTTCTATATTTACAACTCAGGTCAGCTATGTTGGCTATAGAGTCCCTTGGAAACCCAACTACCGAACCATCTAATGATGAGATGTATAAATAAATCATCTGGGCTCCCAAAAGGACTGATCTCTATAATATATAAACAGCTTTTGGAAAGTTAATATCCTGAGTTAGCCATTAAAAAAGTATGGTCCACAGTAGTGGTGCGCAGGTCAACTGTTTGTTCATTCGCACCTGCTAATAAACCCATCCGCAACCACCCAACTATGTGTGATAAAGTGAAAATCTGAGGCTGGCATCTGACCATATCCTGTTAATATAGAAAATGCGCTGTAGGCTACAATGAAACAATTTTTTGACTAGTGCAGGATTTGTTTAACCTGATTTACATATGTTTCTTGTTAAGTGCCTTGCTCAAGGACCACTTACAGATTTTTCACCTAGTCGGCTTGGGGAGTCAAACCAGCGATCTTACGGTTACTGGCTCAACGCTCTTAACTGATAGGCTACTTGGGGAGTGTGGGGGGGCAACCCTAATTGTTATGGGGGGTGGGAAACATGGCTTCCGGGAGTTTG
The DNA here is from genome assembly GCF_057628025.1 of Oncorhynchus mykiss. Lineage (NCBI taxonomy): Eukaryota > Metazoa > Chordata > Actinopteri > Salmoniformes > Salmonidae > Oncorhynchus > Oncorhynchus mykiss. The sequence continues at coordinate 15,238,771 of NC_143036.1, read as the reverse complement.
GGGTGGATGGAAACATGTTGGGAGAGTGGATGAGAGGTTGGGGGTGGATGGAAACATGTTGGGAGAGTGGATGAGAGGTTGGGGGTGGATGGAAACATGTTGGGAGAGTGGATGAGAAGTTGGGGGTGGATGGAAACATGTTGGGAGAGTGGATGGAAACATGTTGGGAGAGTGGATGAGAGGTTGGGGGTGGATGGAAACATGTTGGGAGAGTGGATGAGAGGTTGGGGGTGGATGGAAACATGTTGGGAGAGTAGATGAGAGGTTGGGGGTGGATGGAAACATGTTGGGAGAGTGGATGGAAACATGTTGGGAGAGTGGATGGAAACATGGCTTCCGGGAGTTTGGGGTGGATGGAAACATGTTGGGAGAGTGGATGAGAGGTTGGGAGTGGATGGAAACATGTTGTGAGAGTGGATGGAAACATGTTGGGAGAGTGGATGGAAACATGGTGGGAGAGTGGATAAGAGGTTGGGGGTGAATGGAAACATGTTGGGAGAGTGGATGAGAGGTTGGGGGTGAATGGAAACATGTTGGGAGAGTGGATGAGAGGTTGGGGGTGAATGGAAACATGATGGGAGAGTGGAGGAGAGGTTGGGGGTGGATGGAAACATGTTGGGAGAGTGGATGAGAGGTTGCGGGTGGATGGAAACATGTTGGGAGAGTGGGTGAGAGGTTGGGGGTGGATGGAAACATGTTGGGAGAGTGGATGAGAGGTTGGGGGTGGATGGAAACATGTTGGGAGAGTAGATGAGAGGTTGGGGGTGGATGGAAACATGTTGGGAGAGTGGATGAGAGGTTGGGGGTGGATGGAAACATGTTGGGAGAGTGGATGAGAGGTTGGGGGTGGATGGAAACATGTTGGGAGAGTAGATGAGAGGTTGGAGGTGGATGGAAACATGTTGGGAGAGTGGATGGAAACATGTTGGGAGAGTGGATGGAAACATGGCTTCCGGGAGTTTGGGGTGGATGGAAACATGTTGGGAGAGTGGATGAGAGGTTGGGGGTGGATGGAAACATGTTGGGAGAGTGGATGGAAACATGTTGTGAGAGTGGATGGAAACATGTTGGGAGAGTGGATGAGAGGTTGGGGGTGGATGGAAACATGTTGGGAGAGTGGATGAGAGGTTGGGGGTGGATGGAAACATGTTGGGAGAGTGGATGAGAGGTTGGGGGTGGATGGAAACATGATGGGAGAGTGGAGGAGAGGTTGGGGGTGGATGGAAACATGTTGGGAGAGTGGATGAGAGGTTGGGGGTGGATGGAAACATGTTGGGAGAGTGGATGAGAGGTTGGGGGTGGATGGAAACATGTTGGGAGAGTGGATGAGAGGTTGGGGGTGGATGGAAACATGTTGGGAGAGTGGATGAGAGGTTGGGGGTGGATGGAAACATGTTGGGAGAGTGGATGAGAGGTTGGGGGTGGATGGAAACATGTTGGGAGAGTGGATGAGAGGTTGGGGGTGGATGGAAACATGTTGGGAGAGTGGATGAGAGGTTGGGGGTGGATGGAAACATGTTGGGAGAGTGGATGAGAGGTTGGGGGTGGATGGAAACATGTTGGGAGAGTTGATGGAAAGAGGTTGGGGGTGGATGGAAACATGTTGGGAGAGTGGATGGAAACATGTTGGGAGAGTGGATGAGAGGTTGGGGGTGGATGGAAACATGTTGGGAGAGTGGATGAGAGGTTGGGGGTGGATGGAAACATGTTGGGAGAGTGGATGAGAGGTTGGGGGTGGATGGAAACATGTTGGGAGAGTGGATGAGAGGTTGGGGGTGGATGGAAACATGTTGGGAGAGTGGATGAGAGGTTGGGGGTGGATGGAAACATGTTGGGAGAGTGGATGGAAACATGTTGGGAGAGTGGATGAGAGGTTGGGGGTGGATGGAAACATGTTGGGAGAGTGGATGAGAGGTTGGGGGTGGATGGAAACATGTTGGGAGAGTAGATGAGAGGTTGGGGGTGGATGGAAACATGTTGGGAGAGTGGATGAGAGGTTGGGGGTGGATGGAAACATGTTGGGAGAGTGGGTGAGAGGTTGGGGGTGGATGGAAACATGTTGGGAGAGTGGATGAGAGGTTGGGGGTGGATGGAAACATGTTGGGAGAGTGGATGAGAGGTTGGGGGTGGATGGAAACATGTTGGGAGAGTGGATGGAAACATGTTGGGAGAGTGGATGAGAGGTTGGGGGTGGATGGAAACATGTTGGGAGAGTAGATGAGAGGTTGGGGGTGGATGGAAACATGTTGGGAGAGTGGATGAGAGGTTGGGGGTGGATGGAAACATGTTGGGAGAGTGGATGAGAGGTTGGGGGTGGATGGAAACATGTTGGGAGAGTGGATGAGAGGTTGGGGGTGGATGGAAACATGTTGGGAGAGTGGATGAGAGGTTGGGGGTGGATGGAAACATGTTGGGAGAGTGGATGAGAGGTTGGGGGTGGATGGAAACATGTTGGGAGAGTAGATGAGAGGTTGGGGGTGGATGGAAACATGTTGGGAGAGTGGATGAGAGGTTGGGGTGGATGGAAACATGTTGGGAGAGTGGGTGAGAGGTTGGGGGTGGATGGAAACATGTTGGGAGAGTGGATGAGAGGCTGGGGGTGGATGGAAACATGTTGTGAGAGTGAATGAGAGGTTGGGGGTGTATGGAAACATGTTGGGAGAGTGGATGAGAGGTTGGGGGTGGATGGAAACATGTTGGGAGAGTGGATGAGAGGTTGGGGGTGGATGGAAACATGATGGGAGAGTGGAGGAGAGGTTGGGGGTGGATGGAAACATGTTGGGAGAGTGGATGAGAGGTTGGGGGTGGATGGAAACATGTTGGGAGAGTAGATGAGAGGTTGGGGGTGGATGGAAACATGTTGTGAGAGTGAATGAGAGGTTGGGGGTGTATGGAAACATGTTGGGAGAGTGGATGAGAGGTTGGGGGTGGATGGAAACATGTTGGGAGAGTGGATGAGAGGTTGGGGGTGGATGGAAACATGATGGGAGAGTGGAGGAGAGGTTGGGGGTGGATGGAAACATGTTGGGAGAGTGGATGAGAGGTTGGGGGTGGATGGAAACATGTTGGGAGAGTAGATGAGAGGTTGGGGGTGGATGGAAACATGTTGGGAGAGTGGATGAGAGGTTGGGGGTGGATGGAAACATGTTGGGAGAGTGGATGAGAGGTTGGGGGTGGATGGAAACATGTTGGGAGAGTGGATGAGAGGTTGGGGGTGGATGGAAACATGTTGGGAGAGTGGATGAGAGGTTGGGGGTGGATGGAAACATGTTGGGAGAGTGGATGGAAACATGTTGGGAGAGTGGATGAGAGGTTGGGGGTGGATGGAAACATGTTGGGAGAGTGGATGAGAGGTTGGGGGTGGATGGAAACATGTTGGGAGAGTGGATGAGAGGTTGGGGGTGGATGGAAACATGTTGGGAGAGTGGATGAGAGGTTGGGGGTGGATGGAAACATGTTGGGAGAGTGGATGGAAACATGTTGGGAGAGTGGATGAGAGGTTGGGGGTGGATGGAAACATGTTGGGAGAGTGGATGAGAGGTTGGGGGTGGATGGAAACATGTTGGGAGAGTAGATGAGAGGTTGGGGGTGGATGGAAACATGTTGGGAGAGTGGATGAGAGGTTGGGGGTGGATGGAAACATGTTGGGAGAGTGGGTGAGAGGTTGGGGGTGGATGGAAACATGTTGGGAGAGTGGATGAGAGGTTGGGGGTGGATGGAAACATGTTGGGAGAGTGGATGAGAGGTTGGGGGTGGATGGAAACATGTTGGGAGAGTGGATGGAAACATGTTGGGAGAGTGGATGAGAGGTTGGGGGTGGATGGAAACATGTTGGGAGAGTAGATGAGAGGTTGGGGGTGGATGGAAACATGTTGGGAGAGTGGATGAGAGGTTGGGGGTGGATGGAAACATGTTGGGAGAGTGGATGAGAGGTTGGGGGTGGATGGAAACATGTTGGGAGAGTGGATGAGAGGTTGGGGGTGGATGGAAACATGTTGGGAGAGTGGATGAGAGGTTGGGGGTGGATGGAAACATGTTGGGAGTGTAGATGAGAGGTTGGGGGTGGATGGAAACATGTTGGGAGAGTGGATGAGAGGTTGGGGGTGGATGGAAACATGTTGGGAGAGTGGATGAGAGGTTGGGGGTGGATGGAAACATGTTGGGAAAGTGGATGAGAGGTTGGGGGTGGATGGAAACATGTTGGGAGAGTGGATGAGAGGTTGGGGGTGGATGGAAACATGTTGGGAGAGTGGATGGAAACATGTTGGGAGAGTGGATGAGAGGTTGGGGGTGGATGGAAACATGTTGGGAGAGTAGATGAGAGGTTGGGGGTGGATGGAAACATGTTGGGAGAGTGGATGAGAGGTTGGGGGTGGATGGAAACATGTTGGGAGAGTGGATGAGAGGTTGGGGGTGGATGGAAACATGTTAGGAGAGTGGATGAGAGGTTGGGGGTGGATGGAAACATGTTGGGAGAGTGGGTGAGAGGTTGGGGGTGGATGGAAACATGTTGGGAGTGTGGATGAGAGGTTGGGGGTGGATGGAAACATGTTGGGAGAGTGGATGAGAGGTTGGGGGTGGATGGAAACATGTTGGGAGAGTGGATGGAAACATGTTGGGAGAGTGGATGAGAGGTTGGGGGTGGATGGAAACATGTTGGGAGAGTAGATGAGAGGTTGGGGGTGGATGGAAACATGTTGGGAGAGTGGATGAGAGGTTGGGGGTGGATGGAAACATGTTGGGAGAGTGGATGAGAGGTTGGGGGTGGATGGAAACATGTTGGGAGAGTGGATGAGAGGTTGGGGGTGGATGGAAACATGTTGGGAGAGTGGATGAGAGGTTGGGGGTGGATGGAAACATGTTGGGAGAGTGGATGAGAGGTTGGGGGTGGATGGAAACATGTTGGGAGAGTAGATGAGAGGTTGGGGGTGGATGGAAACATGTTGGGAGAGTGGATGAGAGGTTGGGGGTGGATGGAAACATGTTGGGAGAGTGGATGAGAGGTTGGGGGTGGATGGAAACATGTTGGGAGAGTGGATGAGAGGTTGGGGGTGGATGGAAACATGTTGGGAGAGTGGATGAGAGGTTGGGGGTGGATGGAAACATGTTGGGAGTGTAGATGAGAGGTTGGGGGTGGATGGAAACATGTTGGGAGAGTGGATGAGAGGTTGGGGGTGGATGGAAACATGTTGGGAGAGTGGATGAGAGGTTGGGGGTGGATGGAAACATGTTGGGAAAGTGGATGAGAGGTTGGGGGTGGATGGAAACATGTTGGGAGAGTGGATGAGAGGTTGGGGGTGGATGGAAACATGTTGGGAGAGTGGATGGAAACATGTTGGGAGAGTGGATGAGAGGTTGGGGGTGGATGGAAACATGTTGGGAGAGTAGATGAGAGGTTGGGGGTGGATGGAAACATGTTGGGAGAGTGGATGAGAGGTTGGGGGTGGATGGAAACATGTTGGGAGAGTGGATGAGAGGTTGGGGGTGGATGGAAACATGTTGGGAGAGTGGATGAGAGGTTGGGGGTGGATGGAAACATGTTGGGAGAGTGGGTGAGAGGTTGGGGGTGGATGGAAACATGTTGGGAGTGTGGATGAGAGGTTGGGGGTGGATGGAAACATGTTGGGAGAGTGGATGGAAACATGTTGGGAGAGTGGATGAGAGGTTGGGGGTGGATGGAAACATGTTGGGAGAGTAGATGAGAGGTTGGGGGTGGATGGAAACATGTTGGGAGAGTGGATGAGAGGTTGGGGGTGGATGGAAACATGTTGGGAGAGTGGATGAGAGGTTGGGGGTGGATGGAAACATGTTGGGAGAGTGGATGAGAGGTTGGGGGTGGATGGAAACATGTTGGGAGAGTGGATGAGAGGTTGGGGGTGGATGGAAACATGTTGGGAGAGTAGATGAGAGGTTGGGGGTGGATGGAAACATGTTGGGAGAGTGGATGAGAGGTTGGGGGTGGATGGAAACATGTTGGGAGAGTGGATGAGAGGTTGGGGGTGGCTGGAAACATGTTGGGAGAGTGGGTGAGAGGTTGGGGGTGGATGGAAACATGTTGGGAGAGTGGATGAGAGGTTGGGGGTGGATGGAAACATGTTGGGAGAGTGGATGAGAGGTTGGGGGTGGATGGAAACATGTTGGGAGAGTGGATGAGAGGTTGGGGGTGGATGGAAACATGTTGGGAGAGTAGATGAGAGGTTGGGGGTGGATGGAAACATGTTGGGAGAGTGGATGAGAGGTTGGGGGTGGATGGAAACATGTTGGGAGAGTGGATGAGAGGTTGGGGGTGGATGGAAACATGTTGGGAGAGTGGATGAGAGGTTGGGGGTGGATGGAAACATGTTGGGAGAGTGGATGAGAGGTTGGGGGTGGATGGAAACATGTTGGGAGAGTAGATGAGAGGTTGGGGGTGGATGGAAACATGTTGGGAGAGTGGATGAGAGGTTGGGGGTGGATGGAAACATGTTGGGAGAGTGGATGAGAGGTTGGGGGTGGATGGAAACATGTTGGGAGAGTGGATGGAAACATGTTGGGAGAGTGGATGAGAGGTTGGGGGTGGATGGAAACATGTTGGGAGAGTAGATGAGAGGTTGGGGGTGGATGGAAACATGTTGGGAGAGTGGATGAGAGGTTGGGGGTGGATGGAAACATGTTGGGAGAGTGGATGAGAGGTTGGGGGTGGATGGAAACATGTTGGGAGAGTGGATGAGAGGTTGGGGGTGGATGGAAACATGTTGGGAGAGTGGATGAGAGGTTGGGGGTGGATGGAAACATGTTGGGAGAGTAGATGAGAGGTTGGGGGTGGATGGAAACATGTTGGGAGAGTGGATGAGAGGTTGGGGGTGGATGGAAACATGTTGGGAGAGTGGGTGAGAGGTTGGGGGTGGATGGAAACATGTTGGGAGAGTGGATGAGAGGTTGGGGGTGGATGGAAACATGCTGGGAGAGTGAATGAGAGGTTGGGGGTGTATGGAAACATGTTGGGAGAGTGGATGAGAGGTTGGGGGTGGATGGAAACATGTTGGGAGAGTGGATGAGAGGTTGGGGGTGGATGGAAACATGTTGGGAGAGTGGATGGAAACATGTTGGGAGAGTGGATGAGAGGTTGGGGGTGGATGGAAACATGTTGGGAGAGTAGATGAGAGGTTGGGGGTGGATGGAAACATGTTGGGAGAGTGGATGAGAGGTTGGGGGTGGATGGAAACATGTTGGGAGAGTGGATGAGAGGTTGGGGGTGGATGGAAACATGTTGGGAGAGTGGATGAGAGGTTGGGGGTGGATGGAAACATGTTGGGAGAGTGGATGAGAGGTTGGGGGTGGATGGAAACATGTTGGGAGAGTGGATGAGAGGTTGGGGGTGGATGGAAACATGTTGGGAGAGTGGATGAGAGGTTGGGGGTGGATGGAAACATGTTGGGAGAGTGGATGAGAGGTTGGGGGTGGATGGAAACATGTTGGGAGAGTAGATGAGAGGTTGGGGGTGGATGGAAACATGTTGGGAGAGTGGATGAGAGGTTGGGGGTGGATGGAAACATGTTGGGAGAGTGGGTGAGAGGTTGGGGGTGGATGGAAACATGTTGGGAGAGTGGATGAGAGGTTGGGGGTGGATGGAAACATGCTGGGAGAGTGAATGAGAGGTTGGGGGTGTATGGAAACATGTTGGGAGAGTGGATGAGAGGTTGGGGGTGGATGGAAACATGTTGGGAGAGTGGATGAGAGGTTGGGGTGGATGGAAACATGTTGGGAGAGTGGATGGAAACATGTTGGGAGAGTGGATGAGAGGTTGGGGGTGGATGGAAACATGTTGGGAGAGTAGATGAGAGGTTGGGGGTGGATGGAAACATGTTGGGAGAGTGGATGAGAGGTTGGGGGTGGATGGAAACATGTTGGGAGAGTGGATGAGAGGTTGGGGGTGGATGGAAACATGTTGGGAGAGTGGATGAGAGGTTGGGGGTGGATGGAAACATGTTGGGAGAGTGGATGAGAGGTTGGGGGTGGATGGAAACATGTTGGGAGAGTGGATGAGAGGTTGGGGGTGGATGGAAACATGTTGGGAGAGTAGATGAGAGGTTGGGGGTGGATGGAAACATGTTGGGAGAGTGGATGAGAGGTTGGGGTGGATGGAAACATGTTGGGAGAGTGGGTGAGAGGTTGGGGGTGGATGGAAACATGTTGGGAGAGTGGATGAGAGGTTGGGGGTGGATGGAAACATGTTGTGAGAGTGAATGAGAGGTTGGGGGTGTATGGAAACATGTTGGGAGAGTGGATGAGAGGTTGTGGGTGGATGGAAACATGTTGGGAGAGTGGATGAGAGGTTGGGGGTGGATGGAAACATGATGGGAGAGTGGAGGAGAGGTTGGGGGTGGATGGAAACATGTTGGGAGAGTGGATGAGAGGTTGGGGGTGGATGGAAACATGTTGGGAGAGTAGATGAGAGGTTGGGGGTGGATGGAAACATGTTGGGAGAGTGGATGAGAGGTTGGGGGTGGATGGAAACATGTTGGGAGAGTGGATGAGAGGTTGGGGGTGGATGGAAACATGTTGGGAGAGTGGATGAGAGGTTGGGGGTGGATGGAAACATGTTGGGAGAGTGGATGAGAGGTTGGGGGTGGATGGAAACATGTTGGGAGAGTGGATGAGAGGTTGGGGGTGGATGGAAACATGTTGGGAGAGTGGATGAGAGGTTGGGGGTGGATGGAAACATGTTGGGAGAGTGGATGGAAACATGTTGGGAGAGTGGATGAGAGGTTGGGGGTGGATGGAAACATGTTGGGAGAGTGGATGAGAGGTTGGGGGTGGATGGAAACATGTTGGGAGAGTGGATGAGAGGTTGGGGGTGGATGGAAACATGTTGGGAGAGTGGATGAGAGGTTGGGGGTGGATGGAAACATGTTGGGAGAGTGGATGGAAACATGTTGGGAGAGTGGATGAGAGGTTGGGGGTGGATGGAAACATGTTGGGAGAGTGGATGAGAGGTTGGGGGTGGATGGAAACATGTTGGGAGAGTAGATGAGAGGTTGGGGGTGGATGGAAACATGTTGGGAGAGTGGGTGAGAGGTTGGGGGTGGATGGAAACATGTTGGGAGAGTGGATGAGAGGTTGGGGGTGGATGGAAACATGTTGGGAGAGTGGATGAGAGGTTGGGGGTGGATGGAAACATGTTGGGAGAGTGGATGGAAACATGTTGGGAGAGTGGATGAGAGGTTGGGGGTGGATGGAAACATGTTGGGAGAGTAGATGAGAGGTTGGGGGTGGATGGAAACACGTTGGGAGAGTGGATGAGAGGTTGGGGGTGGATGGAAACATGTTGGGAGAGTGGATGAGAGGTTGGGGGTGGATGGAAACATGTTGGGAGAGTGGATGAGAGGTTGGGGGTGGATGGAAACATGTTGGGAGAGTGGATGAGAGGTTGGGGGTGGATGGAAACATGTTGGGAGAGTAGATGAGAGGTTGGGGGTGGATGGAAACATGTTGGGAGAGTGGATGAGAGGTTGGGGGTGGATGGAAACATGTTGGGAGAGTGGATGAGAGGTTGGGGGTGGATGGAAACATGTTGGGAAAGTGGATGAGAGGTTGGGGGTGGATGGAAACATGTTGGGAGAGTGGATGAGAGGTTGGGGGTGGATGGAAACATGTTGGGAGAGTGGATGGAAACATGTTGGGAGAGTGGATGAGAGGTTGGGGGTGGATGGAAACATGTTGGGAGAGTAGATGAGAGGTTGGGGGTGGATGGAAACATGTTGGGAGAGTGGATGAGAGGTTGGGGGTGGATGGAAACATGTTGGGAGAGTGGATGAGAGGTTGGGGGTGGATGGAAACATGTTGGGAGAGTGGATGAGAGGTTGGGGGTGGATGGAAACATGTTGGGAGAGTGGGTGAGAGGTTGGGGGTGGATGGAAACATGTTGGGAGAGTGGATGAGAGGTTGGGGGTGGATGGAAACATGTTGGGAGAGTGGATGAGAGGTTGGGGGTGGATGGAAACATGTTGGGAGAGTGGATGGAAACATGTTGGGAGAGTGGATGAGAGGTTGGGGGTGGATGGAAACATGTTGGGAGAGTAGATGAGAGGTTGGGGGTGGATGGAAACATGTTGGGAGAGTAGATGAGAGGTTGGGGGTGGATGGAAACATGTTGGGAGAGTGGATGAGAGGTTGGGGGTGGATGGAAACATGTTGGGAGAGTGGATGAGAGGTTGGGGGTGGATGGAAACATGTTGGGAGAGTGGATGAGAGGTTGGGGGTGGATGGAAACATGTTGGGAGAGTGGATGGAAACATGTTGGGAGAGTGGATGAGAGGTTGGGGGTGGATGGAAACATGTTGGGAGAGTGGATGAGAGGTTGGGGGTGGATGGAAACATGTTGGGAGAGTGGATGAGAGGTTGGGGGTGGATGGAAACATGTTGGGAGAGTGGATGAGAGGTTGGGGGTGGATGGAAACATGTTGGGAGAGTGGATGAGAGGTTGGGGGTGGATGGAAACATGTTGGGAGAGTGGATGGAAACATGTTGGGAGAGTGGATGAGAGGTTGGGGGTGGATGGAAACATGTTGGGAGAGTGGATGAGAGGTTGGGGGTGGATGGAAACATGTTGGGAGAGTAGATGAGAGGTTGGGGGTGGATGGAAACATGTTGGGAGAGTGGATGAGAGGTTGGGGGTGGATGGAAAATGTTGGGAGAGTGGGTGAGAGGTTGGGGGTGGATGGAAACATGTTGGGAGAGTGGATGAGAGGTTGGGGGTGGATGGAAACATGTTGGGAGAGTGGATGGAAACATGTTGGGAGAGTGGATGAGAGGTTGGGGGTGGATGGAAACATGTTGGGAGAGTAGATGAGAGGTTGGGGGTGGATGGAAACATGTTGGGAGAGTGGATGAGAGGTTGGGGGTGGATGGAAACATGTTGGGAGAGTGGATGAGAGGTTGGGGGTGGATGGAAACATGTTGGGAGAGTGGATGAGAGGTTGGGGGTGGATGGAAACATGTTGGGAGAGTGGAGGAGAGGTTGGGGGTGGATGGAAACATGTTGGGAGAGTAGATGAGAGGTTGGGGGTGGATGGAAACATGTTGGGAGAGTGGATGAGAGGTTGGGGGTGGATGGAAACATGTTGGGAGAGTGGATGAGAGGTTGGGGGTGGATGGAAACATGTTGGGAAAGTGGATGAGAGGTTGGGGGTGGATGGAAACATGTTGGGAGAGTGGATGAGAGGTTGGGGGTGGATGGAAACATGTTGGGAGAGTGGATGGAAACATGTTGGGAGAGTGGATGAGAGGTTGGGGGTGGATGGAAACATGTTGGGAGAGTAGATGAGAGGTTGGGGGTGGATGGAAACATGTTGGGAGAGTGGATGAGAGGTTGGGGGTGTATGGAAACATGTTGGGAGAGTGGATGAGAGGTTGGGGGTGGATGGAAACATGTTGGGAGAGTGGATGAGAGGTTGGGGGTGGATGGAAACATGTTGGGAGAGTGGATGAGAGGTTGGGGGTGGATGGAAACATGTTGGGAGAGTGGATGAGAGGTTGGGGGTGGATGGAAACATGTTGGGAGAGTGGATGAGAGGTTGGGGGTGGATGGAAACATGTTGGGAGAGTGGATGAGAGGTTGGGGGTGGATGGAAACATGTTGGGAGAGTGGATGAGAGGTTGGGGGTGGATGGAAACATGTTGGGAGAGTAGATGAGAGGTTGGGGGTGGATGGAAACATGTTGGGAGAGTGAATGAGAGGTTGGGGGTGGATGGAAACATGTTGGGAGAGTGGATGAGAGGTTGGGGGTGGATGGAAACATGTTGGGAGAGTAGATGAGAGGTTGGGGGTGGATGGAAACATGTTGGGAGAGTGGATGAGAGGTTGGGGGTGGATGGAAACATGTTGGGAGAGTAGATGAGAGGTTGGGGGTGGATGGAAACATGTTGGGAGAGTGAATGAGAGGTTGGGGGTGGATGGAAACATGTTGGGAGAGTAGATGAGAGGTTGGGGGTGGATGGAAACATGTTGGGAGAGTGAATGAGAGGTTGGGGGTGGATGGAAACATGTTGGGAGAGTAGATGAGAGGTTGGGGGTGGATGGAAACATGTTGGGAGAGTAGATGAGAGGTTGGGGGTGGATGGAAACATGTTGGGAGAGTAGATGAGAGGTTGGGGGGGATGGAAACATGTTGGGAGAGTGGATGAGAGGTTGGGGGTGGATGGAAACATGTTGGGAGAGTAGATGAGAGGTTGGGGGTGGATGGAAACATGTTGGGAGAGTGAATGAGAGGTTGGGGGTGGATGGAAACATGTTGGGAGAGTGGATGAGAGGTTGGGGGTGGATGGAAACATGTTGGGAGAGTGGATGGAAACATGTTGGGAGAGTGGATGAGAGGTTGGGGGTGGATGGAAACATGTTGCGAGAGTGGATGGAAACATGTTGGGAGAGTGGATGAGAGGTTGGGGGTGGATGGAAACATGTTGGGAGAGTGGATGACAGGTTGGGGGGTGGATGGAAACATGTTGGGAGAGTGGATGAGAGGTTGGGGGTGGATGGAAACATGTTGGGAGAGTGGATGAGAGGTTGGGGGTGGATGGAAACATGTTGGGAGAGTAGATGAGAGGTTGGGGGTGGATGGAAACATGTTGGGAGAGTGGATGAGAGGTTGGGGGTGGATGGAAACATGTTGGGAGAGTGGATGAGAGGTTGGGGGTGGATGGAAACATGTTGGGAGAGTGGATGAGAGGTTGGGGGTGGATGGAAACATGTTGGGAGAGTGGATGAGAGGTTGGGGGTGGAGGCCCACTTCTTTTTCCTTTTTCCTTTTTATACTGTATTTATTGTCACTTAAACTCTTAAACTCTGTATGTATTTCTTACTGGTTTTCTTTTCTACTTTTTATACAACTTAAATGTATAATATTAAATGGATAATGTGCCCCTCCCAACAAAAAAATACAAAAAAATACAAATGTGGTATAAAAAAAACGACTAAAAAGAGAAGACAGAGAGAGAGTTAAAGAGTGCATGAGAGAATAGTAGCAATAACGAGAGTTATTCTGAGACTGGGAGACTGAGAAAAACAGACTGAAAGCCAGGGAGAGAAAGTGTTGAGTGTTTGTGCACTGTGTGTGTAAGTGTGAATAAAGAGGGTGTGCTTGTGATTGTGTGTGCATTCATGCTCATGTCCCAATTGACGTTGCATTGTGCTGAAATTGAGGGAGGGAATCAAAGCTGTTTATTTGTGTTCATCCATTAAACATTGTTTCCCTTGTGGGTCTCTGAATCTACAGATTTAAATAACGAGTTTCACACGGGTAACAGTGGCCTGCATTTGGAATGAATAGAGAGGAGGAGGGACACAGAGAGATAGAGAAGAGAGGGGGACAGGAGATGGAGAGAAAGGATGAAATGAAAGAAAGAGCTATGAGGAAGGGAAAAAAAGAGAGAGAGAACAGAGGGTAAAGAGAGAGAGAGAAAGAGAGAGAGAGAGAGAGAGAGAACAGAGGGTAAAGAGAGAGAGAGAAAGAGAGAGAGAGAGAGCAAAGAGTAAAGAGAGAGAAAGAGAGAGAGAGAGAGAGCAAAGAGTAAAGAGAGAGAGAGAGAGCAAAGGGTAAAGAGAGAGAGAGCAGAGGGCAAACAGAGAGAGTGAGCAAAGGGTAAAGAGAGAGAGAGCAAAGGGTAAAGAGAGAGAGAGCAAAGGGTAAAGAGAGAGAGAGAGCAAAGGGCAAGAAAAGTGAGAGAGAGAGAGAGAGAGCTAAAGGGAAAGAAAAGGGAGAGAGAGAGAGAGAGAGGGCAAGAAAAGGGAAAGAAAAAAGAGAGAGCAAATGGTAAAGAGAGAGAGAGAGCAAAGGGCAAGAAAAGAGAGAGAAAGAGCTAAAGGGAAAGAAAAGAGAGAGAGAGAGAGAGAGAGAGCTAAAGGGAAAGAAACGAGAGAGAGAGAGAGAGAGAGAGAGCTAAAGGGAAAGAAATTAGAGAGAGAAAGAGCTAAAGGGAAAGAAAAGAGAGAGAGCAAAGGGTAAAGAGAGAGAGAGAGAGGGAGAGCTAAAGGGAAAGAAAAGAGAGAGAGAGAGAGCAAAGGGTAAAGAGAGAGAGAGCAAATGGCAAGAAAAGAGAGAGAGAGAGAGAGAGAGCTAAAGGGAAAGAAAAGAGAGAGAGAGAGCAAAGGGTAAAGCGAGAGAGAGAGCAAAGGGTAAAGAGAGAGAGAGAGCAAAGGGCAAGAAAAGAGAGAGAGAGAGCTAAAGGGAAAGAAAAGAGAGAGAGAGAGAGCTAAAGGGAAAGAAAAGAGAGAGAGAGAGAGAGAGAGCTAAAGGGAAAGAAATTAGAGAGAGAGAGAGAGAGAGGACAAGAAAAGGGAAAGAAAAGAGAGAGAGCAAATGGTAAAGAGAGAGAGAGAGCAAAGGGCAAGAAAAGAGAGAGAAAGAGCTAAAGGGAAAGAAAAGAGAGAGAGAGAGAGAGAGAGAGCTAAAGGGAAAGAAACGAGAGAGAGAGAGAGAGAGAGAGAGCTAAAGGGAAAGAAATTAGAGAGAGAAAGAGCTAAAGGGAAAGAAAAGAGAGAGAGCAAAGGGTAAAGAGAGAGAGAGAGAGGGAGAGCTAAAGGGAAAGAAAAGAGAGAGAGAGAGAGCAAAGGGTAAAGAGAGAGAGAGCAAATGGCAAGAAAAGAGAGAGAGAGAGAGCTAAAGGGAAAGAAAAGAGAGAGAGAGAGCAAAGGGTAAAGCGAGAGAGAGAGCAAAGGGTAAAGAGAGAGAGAGAGCAAAGGGCAAGAAAAGAGAGAGAGAGAGCTAAAGGGAAAGAAAAGAGAGAGAGAGAGAGCTAAAGGGAAAGAAAAGAGAGAGAGAGAGAGAGAGAGAGCTAAAGGGAAAGAAATTAGAGAGAGAAAGAGCTAAAGGGAAAGAAGAGAGAGAGAGAGTGAGCGCTAAAGGGAAAGAAAAGAGAGAGAGCAAAGGGTAAAGAGAGAGAGAGAGAGGGAGAGCTAAAGGGAAAGAAAAGAGAGAGAGAGAGAGCAAAGGGTAAAGAGAGAGAGAGCAAATGGCAAGAAAAGAGAGAGAGAGAGAGAGAGAGCTAAAGGGAAAGAAAAGAGAGAGAGAGAGCAAAGGGTAAAGCGAGAGAGAGAGCAAAGGGTAAAGAGAGAGAGAGAGCAAAGGGCAAGAAAAGAGAGAGAGAGAGCTAAAGGGAAAGAAAAGAGAGAGAGAGAGAGCTAAAGGGAAAGAAAAGAGAGAGAGAGAGAGAGAGAGAGCTAAAGGGAAAGAAATTAGAGAGAGAGAGAGAGAGAGGGCAAGAAAAGGGAAAGAAAAGAGAGAGAGCAAATGGTAAAGAGAGAGAGAGAGCAAAGGGCAAGAAAAGAGAGAGAAAGAGCTAAAGGGAAAGAAAAGAGAGAGAGAGAGAGAGAGAGAGCTAAAGGGAAAGAAACGAGAGAGAGAGAGAGAGAGAGAGAGCTAAAGGGAAAGAAATTAGAGAGAGAAAGAGCTAAAGGGAAAGAAAAGAGAGAGAGCAAAGGGTAAAGAGAGAGAGAGAGAGGGAGAGCTAAAGGGAAAGAAAAGAGAGAGAGAGAGAGCAAAGGGTAAAGAGAGAGAGAGCAAATGGCAAGAAAAGAGAGAGAGAGAGAGAGAGAGCTAAAGGGAAAGAAAAGAGAGAGAGAGAGCAAAGGGTAAAGCGAGAGAGAGAGCAAAGGGTAAAGAGAGAGAGAGAGCAAAGGGCAAGAAAAGAGAGAGAGAGAGCTAAAGGGAAAGAAAAGAGAGAGAGAGAGAGCTAAAGTGAAAGAAAAGAGAGAGAGAGAGAGAGAGAGAGAGCTAAAGGGAAAGAAATTAGAGAGAGAAAGAGCTAAAGGGAAAGAAGAGAGAGAGAGAGAGCGCTAAAGGGAAAGAAAAGAGAGAGAGCAAAGGGTAAAGAGAGAGAGAGAGAGCAAAGGGCAAGAAAAGAGAGAGAGAGAGAGCTAAAGGGAAAGAAAAGAGAGAGAGCAAAGGGTAAGGAAAGTGAGAGAGCAAAGGGTAAGGAAAAAGAGAGAGAGGATCCGTATCGTCCAGCAGCATGTCTTCAATTCATTTCTAAACTTATCTGTCACGCAATATATTTACTCAGGGGTGCAACTTTGGTTTTTAGAAGTGCCTTGTTTTGTATCACATTCAAATGTTAAAACTGGGGGGGACAAAAATGCAATTTCAGAATGTTGTCTCCCCCGTCCCCAGTGGAAGTTGTGCCCGTGTATGTAAGATCTCACTCTCATTTTTACATGCAGAAGACATACAGCCAGTGTCCCTCACAGTGACACAACTGTCAATACCAGGCACACCCACAAACATTTGTTTTATTATCCTTGTGAGGACCAAACTATTTATTCAAATTAAAAATCCAATTTTCCTTAACCCCTAAACCTAACACTTAACCTAATCTTCACCCCAAACCCTAACCATAATTCCTAAACCTAAAATAGCCTTTTTCCTTGAGGGGACCGGCGAAATGTCCCCACTAGTCCGAATGGTCTTTGTTTTACTATCCTTGTGAGGACTTCTGGTCCCCACAACGATAGAAAAAAACAAAACACACACAATCACTCACTGACTCTTCATATCACATTCATGCATTATCACAGAGCGATCAATACATACAGTGCCTTGCGAAAGTATTCGGCCCCCTTGAACTTTGCGACCTTTTGCCACATTTCAGGCTTCAAACATAAAGATATAAAACTGTATTTTTTTGTGAAGAATCAACAACAAGTGGGACACAATCATGAAGTGGAACGACATTTATTGGATATTTCAAACTTTTTTAACAAATCAAAAACTGAAAAATTGGGCGTGCAAAATTATTCAGCCCCTTTACTTTCAGTGCAGCAAACTCTCTCCAGAAGTTCAGTGAGGATCTCTGAATGATCCAATGTTGACCTAAATGACTAATGATGATAAATACAATCCACCTGTGTGTAATCAAGTCTCCGTATAAATGCACCTGCACTGTGATAGTCTCAGAGGTCCGTTAAAAGCGCAGAGAGCATCATGAAGAACAAGGAACACACCAGGCAGGTCCGAGATACTGTTGTGAAGAAGTTTAAAGCCGGATTTGGATACAAAAAGATTTCCCAAGCTTTAAACATCCCAAGGAGCACTGTGCAAGCGATAATATTGAAATGGAAGGAGTATCAGACCACTGCAAATCTACCAAGACCTGGCCGTCCCTCTAAACTTTCAGCTCATACAAGGAGAAGACTGATCAGAGATGCAGCCAAGAGGCCCATGATCACTCTGGATGAACTGCAGAGATCTACAGCTGAGGTGGGAGACTCTGTCCATAGGACAACAATCAGTCGTATATTGCATAAATCTGGCCTTTATGGAAGAGTGGCAAGAAGAAAGCCATTTCTTAAAGATATCCATAAAAAGTGTCATTTAAAGTTTGCCACAAGCCACCTGGGAGACACACCAAACATGTGGAAGAAGGTGCTCTGGTCAGATGAAACCAAAATTGAAATTTTTGGCAACAATGCAAAACGTAAAAGCAACACAGCTGAAGACACCATTCCCACTGTCAAACATGGTGGTGGCAGCATCATGGTTTGGGCCTGCTTTTCTTCAGCAGGGACAGGGAAGATGGTTAAAATTGATGGGAAGATGGATGGAGCCAAATACAGGACCATTCTGGAAGAAAACCTGATGGAGTCTGCAAAAGACCTGAGACTGGGACGGAGATTTGTCTTCCAACAAGACAATGATCCAAAACATAAAGCAAAATCTACAATGGAATGGTTCAAAAATAAACATATCCAGGTGTTAGAATGGCCAAGTCAAAGTCCAGACCTGAATCCAATTGAGAATCTGTGGAAAGAACTGAAAACTGCTGTTCACAAATGCTCTCCATCCAACCTCACTGAGCTCGAGCTGTTTTGCAAGGAGGAATGGGAAAACATTTCAGTCTCTCGATGTGCAAAACTGATAGAGACATACCCCAAGCGACTTACAGCTGTAATAGCAGCAAAAGGTGGCGCTACAAAGTATTAACTTAAGGGGGCTGAATAATTTTGCACGCCCAATTTTTCAGTTTTTGATTTGTTAAAAAAGTTTGAAATATTCAATAAATGTCGTTCCACTTCATGATTGTGTCCCACTTGTTGTTGATTCTTCACAAAAAAATACAGTTTTATATCTTTATGTTTGAAGCCTGAAATGTGGCAAAAGGTCGCAAAGTTCAAGGGGGCCGAATACTTTCGCAAGGCACTGTACATGACATCCAATCACTGTGCTCAGAGTGTGGAGCATGTGGGTGCACGCGCACACACAAACATAATTACAAAGTTGAATGGGGCACAAATGGAATGGTGTTAGATGATTGAATCGAGAGAGAGAGAGAGAGAGAGAGAGAGAGAGAGAGAGAGAGAGAGAGAGAGAGAGCAAGAACAAGAGAGTGAGAGTGAGAGATGCAGCTAAGGGTGCTAGGGCTACTCTACTCTACAGTGAATGGTGTGTAGATGTGATAAAACTGAAGTTGAAAACTTGGGCATAGAGGCAGAGAGTTGCTGAACAGAACAAACAGAGGATGGCTGGAAATAGGTTTTTATTGTCTAAGGGGGCTATCGTGTTTACTCTGATTTGTGGAGAAGAATCCTAGCTGGCCTATTTCAAATGGAAATGATGATGAATGTGAAAATGAAGTGTGAAATTAACAAACTATTACGATGGTTTGGGTCCAATTACACTGTAATTATATTGTGTTCTGAATTCATCAGATCCCCTGTGTGTGGCATGTACACAGAGAACCAACTCCACTCTCTTTCTCTTCTGCTGGTATCCAGTAACACCCTCAAATGTGTCTCTGGACCTTCAAGCCAGTTCCACTTCATTTTATTGTTGTTTCCCTCTAATCAGGGACCTATTTACCTGGGACACCAGGTGTGTGCAATTAATGATCAGGCAGAACAGAAAACCAGCAGGCTCCGGACCTCGTAGGGTAAAATGTTGAGTACCCCTGGTAGCACATACAGTGCCTTCAGAAAGTATTCACACCCCTTGACTTTTTACACATTTTGTTGTGTTACAGCCTGAATTTAAAATGGATTAAATTGACACTTTGTGTCATGGATCTACACACACTATCCCATAATGTTTTTAGAAATGTTTACAAATGAATTAAAAATTAAGAGCTGAAATGTCAATAATCATTCAACCCCTTTGTCTATGCCACATTTTTGGCAGTATTTCTTTAGTGCCTTGTTGTAAACAGGGTGTGTCATGATGTGGCCCTTTCTGGGTGTAGATCGTGGCTTCCATCTCTATCACTCTCTCCTACACCCAGGTTATGTTATTTCAGGTCGGAAATTCCTGGTGGAGACTCTCTCCCCCTGGCCATGTAGAAAGAGACACCACAGAGTGAACAAAGGATTTCACGTGGTCAAACTCCTAAATATTCAAAATGGGAGAATGAAGCAAGATTGTGGGAATGCTCCATCATCATGAAGTGCTTTTTTTTTTTTACCTTTATTTAACCAGGCAAGTCAGTTAAGAACAAATTCTTATTTTCAATGACGGCCTAGGAACAGTGGGTTAACTGCCTGTTCAGGGGCAGAACGACAGATTTGTACCTTGTCAGCTCGGGGATTTGAACTTGCAACCTTCCGGTTACTAGCCCAATGCTCTAACCACTAGGCTACCCTGCCGCCCCTGCTTTGAGAGACTAGTCAAGGGCCATATCACCTCCACCCTACCTGACACCCTAGACCACATATTTTCAGAGTCAAGGCCCGCGGGCCACATCCGGCCCGCAAGAAGGTTTTTTACGGCCCCTGGGATGATCTTGATTTATTATTAGAACCGGCCCGCAGCAAGCCGGCAGCCCGCAGATCTTTTACACGCACCAATACTACATTTCCCACAATGCAAAGGTGACGCACCGAGCAGTAGGCTGCTTCATTTCAATATTTATTGGCACAGCAGTCGTCAGCATCACAGTAAAATTAACTTTCAGATACCCATCAAAAATGGCAAAACGGAAGGTGGATACTGAGAACCGGGGGTTTCAAACAAGGTGGGAGTCGGAGTATATGTTCACGAAGGTAGCTGGAAAACCTGTGTGTCTTCTGTGTGGAGAAAGTGTGGCGGTACTGAAAGAGTATAATCTGAGACGACATTATGAAACGAAACACGCGGACAAAAACAAGAATATGGACATGGAACAAAGGCTACAAAAGGCAGAGGAATTAAAACGAGGCCTCAAATCTCGACAGGCTCTGTTCAAAAAAGCCAAATCACAAGGCCAGGCTGCTGTCAAGGCCAGTTTTATTTTGGCAGAAGAGATCGCTAAATCAGCCCGGCCATTTACGGAGGGGGATTTCATCAAAAACTGCATGATTAAAGTTTGTGACGAAGTTTGCCCAGAAAAAAGGCAACTCTTTTTAAATGTGAGTCTGAGCAGAAACACCATTGCCGAGAGAGTAGACCAGTTGTCCATCAATCTAAAAGAGCAGCTTGTGAAAAAGGGAAAATATTTTATTGCATATTCCTTGGCTGTGGATGAGAGCACCGACATTTCTGACATTGCCCAGTTGTCAATTTTCATCCGCGGAGTGGACTCCAACCTAAGCGTGACAGAGGAGTTTTTGGCTTTACGTCCTATGCATGGCACAACTACGGGGCATGATTTGTATGAAGAGGTGTCAAGATGTGTAAATGAGATGGAGCTGCCTTGGGAAAAACTCGTGGGTTTGACAACCGACGGAGCACCTGCGATGTGTGGACACAGGAGCGGACTGGTGGCGAAGATACGGGAAAAGATGCAAGAGGAAAACGCGACAGGTGAGCTGACAGCTTATCATTGTATCATACACCAGGAAGCGTTGTGCGGTAAAGCCTTGAAAATGGAGCATGTAATGAGCATCATCACGCGCACAGTTAACTTTATCAGAGCCAAAGGTTTGAATCACCGCCAGTTCAAGGCATTTCTGACGGAGTTAGAAACGGAGCATGGTGATTTGCCTTATCACACAGAGGTGCGATGGCTAAGCCAGGGAAAGGTGCTTCAAAGATGTTTCGAGCTTCGTGAGGAGATTTGTCTGTTCTTGGACAGCAAAGGGAAAGACACAACACAACTCCGAGACGAAATGTTTCTGTGTGAAATGGCTTTTCTGTGTGACATTACGAGTCATCTGAATGCAATAAACTTGCAGCTGCAGGGTCGGGATCGTGTCATCTCTGATATGTACAGTACAGTGAAGGCATTTAAAACCAAACTGACTCTGTGGGAGACGCAGATGCGGAAAGAAAATTTGAGCCACTTTCCCAGCTGCCAGACCATGAAAGAGAAGCTCTCTACCAGTGCGTTCCCGAGCACACAGTTGGCTGATAAAATAGGTATGCTTGCCGCTGACTTTCGACGCCGATTTGCTGACTTTGAAGCACAAAAAAGCAGGTTGGAACTGCTCGGTAACCCATTTGCTGTTGACGTGGAAAGCTCACCACCAAACCTCCAAATGGAGTTGATTGACCTCCAATGCAATGATGCACTGAGGGCAAAATATGCGGCAGTGGGTGCTGCGGAGTTCGCCCGTTTCCTCCCCGGCACAATGCCCCAGCTGCGCATCCAGGCTGCTCAAACGTTGTCTATGTTTGGCAGCACATACCTGTGTGAACAACTGTTTTCTTTGATGAACCTGAACAAAACATCACACAGAAGTCGACTTACTGCTGAACACCTCCACTCAATTCTGAGGATTTCTTCAGCTCAGAGCCTTACCCCGAACATTGATGAACTTGTGGAAAAGATGGGACACCACCAAGTATCACCCTCAACCTCAAACAAGTGAACATTACTGTGCAATCACATATTTAGAGTTTTTACTCAGTTCAAGTTTAAAAGTTAAAATTTAATATTTGTTTTCACTGCATGTTACTTCTCCTTAAACAAAGTGTTGTTTTTGATTAATAGATTTTTGCACTTTATTTTTTTGTATTTCAATCCAATTATATTTTTAAAATATTTCAGTTGAGTGGATGATAGAAAATTGCTATTATTGTTTTTTCTTTGAAGTAAATTTAGCCCACTTTTGCTAAAATAGAAAATATAGTCTACTGATGGTGCCTTGAATACCGGTTTCTTTCATTTAATGTTCATGTTATGGGGATATTTATATAAAGGAAATTTGTCTTTTGTGTCTGTTGAAAATTAAAGATTACTGACAGAGCCATAAGAAAATATTGCTTTATTTATCTGATCATATTGTAATATATTTGTTAGGTTTTCAGTAGGTTCAATTAGGTTCACTAGACTATATGCGTCATTTAAAAATGTTTCAATGAACATTCGAACAGTCCGGCCCTCGTCTTGTAGCTGATTTTTTTATTTGGCCCTCCGTCCATTTGACTTTGACACCCCTGCCCTAGACCCACTCCAATTTGCTTACCGCCCCAATAGGTCCACAGATGACGCAAACGCAACCACACTGCACACTGCCCTAACCTATCTGGACAAGAGGAATACCTATGTGGGAATGCTGTTCACCGACTACAGCTCAGCATTTAACACCATAGTACCCTCCAAACTCATCATTAAGCTTGAGGCCCTGGGTCTCGACCCCACCCTGTGCAACTGGGTCCTGGACTTGCTGACAGGTTGCCTCCAGGTGGTGAGGATAGGTAACAACATCTCCACCCTGCTGATCCCCAACACTGGGGCCCCACAAAGATGCGTTCTGAGCCCTCTCCTGTACTCCCTGCTCCCTGGCCATGCAACTCCATTATCAAGTTTGCGGACGACACTACAGTGGTAGGCTTGATTACCCACAACAACGAGACGGCCTACAGGGAGTAGGTGAGGGCCCTCGGAGAGTAGTGTCAGGAAAATAACCTCACACTCAACGTCAACAAAACAAAGGAGATGATCGTGGACTTCAGGAAACAGCAGAGGGAGCACCCCCCTATCCACATCGACGGGACAGTAGTGGAGAGGGTAGAAAGTTTTAAGTTCCTCGGCGTACACATCACGGACAAACTGAATTGGTCCACCCACACAGACAGCGTGGTGAAGAAGGCGCAGCAGCTTCTCTTCAACCTCAGGAGGCTGAAGAAATGTGGCTTGTCACCAAAAGCACTCACAAACTTCTACAGATGCACAATCGAGAGCATCCTGTCGGGCTGTATCACGGCCTGGTACGGCAACTGCTCCGCCCACAACCGTAAGGCTCGCCAGAGGGTGTTTACCATGTTTAAAGGGATATTCCAATGTCTGTTTCTTTTTTTATCCATCTATCAATAGGTGCCCTTCTTTTCAAACCATTTGGAAAACCTCCCTGGTCTTTGTGGTTGAATCTGTGTTTTAAATTCATTGCTTGACTGAGGTACCTTACAGATATGTGTGAGGTACAAAGATGGGTGGTAATTCAAAAATCATGTTAAACACTATTATTGCACACAGAGTTTATGTGACTTGTTAAGCACATTTTTACTCCTAAACTTATTTAGGCTTGCCATAACAAACGGTTGAATGCTTATTGACTCAAGACAGCTGTTCATATTTAATTAATCAATCAATTTTAAATTCGTAAACACAAAATAAATCAATTTTAAATTCAGGCTGTAACACAACAAAATGTGGAAAAAGTCAAGGGGTGTGAATACTTCTGAAGGCACTGTACACATACACACAAACACTAAATCCACCACACCACACACATATACACAAACACTTAATCTACTTCACCACTGTCAAAATTAACAACCACACACAACAACTCTAAAGGTCTTTACCTATCACATCCATAAAACAGTCAACATATTAATTATAACATCTTATCATATTATCATTCTGAACAGTCGTAACCTTCTTGGATCTGCAAAAACCCCAGCCTTACTTATGATTCAGTACTACACAAATTTGTTTAATTATTTATTTACCAGCTAACTAAATAATATCACAGAATAAACATACACACTTAATACATGAGAAAAAAGTCTCTAGCAGACTGACACAATATGGTGGCTTTTTACACAATGACATGGAGAGAGAGAGAGAGAGAGAAAAAGATAGAGACACTTATCGTTGATACATTTTAGAAACTATTCTCACAGTAATCATATACTTTGCACATGAACTGCCGCCCGTTTGATCTAAGAAATCATGAAGGTATTTATGTGTGAATGCCTTTGTTCGCTGTTTATCTCTGTCGGAGCCAGCACTCCTTAGGAAGGTTGTTGGCCTTTCAGCGGCACGCTTGTATGGCTCTGATTGTCCGAAAGGGGTCTCCCCTTTCCCGTCTTCTACTGTTGTTCACTCTGGAAGATGCTCCTTGGAAGATAGGCTAGCCAGCCAAGACTACAGTTCCCATTGGGTAATGAGAGTAGAGTACTAGAATGATTTGAGAAGAGTAGTACAGTGGTCCCACTTAAATGAGCTTTTCTAGATATTTGACTTAGAACAGCTAATCAGCTGTACCAGGGATTGTCTGAGAGGGGAGTTTTCTTCTGAAAATCGTGTTGGTATTCAGGGTTCAAACCACTCTGGACGTGAGCTGCAGCTCTACACGCCTCTCTGGTCTGGGAGGGGAGTTTATTTTCTTCACCTCATGTTGAGGTTCAAAGTTCCAACACATTTCAAACATTTAGCTACCCCTTTATCTTTTTCTGGTCTAATGTTAATTTCTTTACCAATACTTATATGCACTCTCTCGAAAAGGGCGGTTCCGTCAGGCTGACACGCTCTCTGACCTCACTCGGGGTGTGGCTACTTACTGTGCACAGTTCATAGAAGACAAATTCTCTTATGGCTCCTAAAATCACATCCCTATCTTAACAAACATACTTGCATCATTTTTCCTATTTCATATACAACATTATTAAGGATGGAAACTTGACAGATAAATGGGACATACTTTCCAAGTCACAGTATTTCCTTTATAACCTTTTTAATGACATCACAAAATAAAACCAATATGACATTAACTTTCCATAGGCCATCTCTGACCATTCCCACGTTCTTAAATATTGTTCCAGTATTCGCTTTAGGACGTGTTATAGTTTCAGTGGGAAGACTGTCTGTGTAGACAAAGCACATTCCTTTGCGGATTTTGTAAAGGGAGATCTCCCTGGATCTCCTTTCCATTAATTTACGACAGGGTGTGAGCTGTTAACCCCCACCAGCTCCCCCCTCCCCTCTTCTTTGGGTGAAAGAGGTCTGATTACTGTCATCTATTGCCAAGTTAATCTGTCCCATTCGGATCCTCACAGGACAGTCATGACAATGACTTTGAAAATGCTATATAGGCCATAGTATCATTGGTGATATTTCATTTACTCTATTAACCTGTCTGGGAACGGGGCTAGCGGAACCCATCGCCAACAGCCAGTGAAATTGCAGGGCACCAAATTCAAACAACAGAAATCTCATAAATCAAATTTCTCAAACATACAAGTATTAGGCACCATTTTAAATATAAAATTCTCATTAATCCAGCCACAGTGTCTGATTTCAAAAAGGCTTTACAGCGAAAGCTCCACAAACGATTATGTTAGGTCACCACCATGTCACAGAAAAACACTGCCATTTTTCCAGCCAAAAAGAGGAGTCACAAAAAGCAGAAATATAGATCAAATTCATCACTAACCTTTGATGATCTTCATCAGATGACACTCATGGGACTTCATGTTACACAATACATGTATGTTTATTTCGATAAAGTGCATATTTATATCCAAAAATCTCCTTTTACATTGGCGTGTTATGTTCAGTAGTTCCAAAACATGCAGTGATTTTGCAGAGAGCCACATCAATTTACAGAATTACTCATAATAAACATTGATAATAGATACAACTATTGTACATGGAACTTTAGATAAACTTCTCCTTAATGCAACTGCTGTGTCAGACTTCAAAAAAACTTTACAGAAAAAGCATACCATGCAATAATCTGAGTACAGCGCTCAGAGCCCAAACCAGCCAAAGAAATATCCGCCATGTTGTGGAGTCAACATTAGTCAGAAATAGCATTATAAATATTCACTTACCTTTGATGATCTTCATCAGAATGCACTCCCAGGAATCCCAGTTCCACAATAAATGTTTGATTTGTTCGATAAAGTTAATAATTTATGTCCATATACCTCCTTTTGTTAGGGAGTTTGGTAAACAAATCCAAACGCGTGTGCAAGTCCAGCGGAAAGGTCGGACAAAAAGTCAAAAAAGTTATATTACTGGTCGTAGAAACAAATCAAACAAAGTGTAGAATCAATCTTTAGGATGTTTTTAACATAAATCATCAATAATGTCCCACCCGGAGATTTCCTTTGTCTGTAGAAAAGCAATGGAACGCGAGGTAACTTTCACATTACCGCACGTCACGAGCCTGTGGCTGCTGGCAGACCTCTGACTCATTCCCCTCTCCTTCAGCCCCCCTTCACCGCAGAAGTCTGAAATAATGTTCTAAAGACTGTTGACATCTAGTGGATGCCCTGGGAAGTGCAAGATGACCAATATCTCACTGTAACTTCAATAGGGCTGAGTTGAAAAACTACAAAACCTCAGATTTCCCACTTCCTGGTTGTTTTTTTTCTCAGGTTTTGTCCTGCCATATGAATTCTATTATACTCACAGACATCATTCAAACAGTTTTCGAAACTTCCAAGTGTTTTCTATCCAATACGAATAATAATATGCATATATTAGCATCTGGGACTGAGTAGCAGGGAGTTTACTCTGGGCACACTTTTCATCCAAATGTGAAAATGCTGCCCCCTATCCCAATGAAGTTAAACCTACCATTTGGAATGACTTCGATAGCAACAGTGAATATATTTCATTATTAAGAGATCTTTCAATAATCATTCTCATGATAACATGTTGGTAGTAGTCAGTGACAAATATCAAAGCTAAACAGGGCTGAGCTTGGTTAAACCCTGAATAGGAGAAGAGCTGTAGATGATCAACTCTCCAGTAGGAGGTGCTGCCCAGTCTATAGTTTTTTTCTGATAGTGGATATAACGTTGAAGATCAGACGGTACAAATTGAACCTATTTCATATAGGGGTTGTCTATGTTGATATTTGTTTACATTGATGATATAATCCTGTTGTTGAAATTTCCCCCTCAAAACAACAGTTAATTACTTTTTTCAAATCCAAAGTCATTTCCATGTAGATTCCACGTCACTATACGTTGACAATTGACATTGAAATGTTGATTCAACCAGTTTGTGCCCAGTGGGAAGGCTGATTTGCCCTTACCTTTTTCTCACACATTTTGGGATAAATTGTTGGAGTTTTGTTAATCTATCACTCCTCTTGCTCCCCCTCTATCTCCCTCCTCTGTCCCTCCTGTCGTTGAGTGTGCAGTGGCAGGCAGCTTCCTGGCTGTGACCTGGGCCTACAGATGATAAACACAAGGTTCTATTCTGCTGTAATTCTCTGGGTCCTCTAATCTCTACTAGAGGTGGATATACAGCTACTTTAAAGGCCCAGTGCAGTCAAATGTGATTTTCCTGTGTTTTGGAATAACACTGGTTTGAATAATACTGTGAAATTGTGAAAATTATGATAATGCCCTTTTAGTATGAGAGCTGTTTGAAAAGACTATCTGAAATTTCAGCCTGTTTTGATGGGATGGAGTTTTGGCCTGTCTGGTGACATCACCATGCAACAAGTTAGTTAATAGACCAAATTAACAGCTATTTTTCCATTTTCCCCTCCTCACTCAGACCACTCTCAGACAGTCCAAGTAAAATTATTGCTTGAGAAATTGCCCTCTGCTAAGAAAGCTGTTTTTGTTTATTTTTTTTTACTATTTTCATTGAAAACAATCACAGTAAGGTACTTAATTGTTACCCAGAAATGATTTGATATTGAGAGAAAAACGTCTGCATTGGATCTTTAAAGACGTCCTCTAGTGATATGAACTTTTAATGTTGAAAAGCGATATTCAAAGTATAAATACAGTAAACTACACACACTAAAGGGAGATGGAGGGGGAGGGGGGAGAGATGGAGGAGGGGGGAATGCATTTCATGGGTTAATGG
This sequence comes from Oncorhynchus mykiss, assembly GCF_057628025.1. Lineage (NCBI taxonomy): Eukaryota > Metazoa > Chordata > Actinopteri > Salmoniformes > Salmonidae > Oncorhynchus > Oncorhynchus mykiss. The sequence continues at coordinate 15,210,829 of NC_143036.1, read as the reverse complement.
GGGAAGAGGGTGTATAAGCATTCCACAGTGATAGAGCATGTAATGATGTACATAGCTAGAGGGCTCCCAGCAGGATAGCACTGACTGCCACTGTAGATAACCCTAGTCTAGTCACGGCCACACTACTGCTGCACAACAGCACCATGATCACAGCACAGCGCCACGGCAACAGCGCTATGGTTACCATGCCATGGTTACGAACATGGAGCAGCTCCAGCATACTAATTTGTTTTTGTTTTTTTAAAGTTCCGCTTTTTTACTGAAGGTCCGCCATTTTGGTCTGTCTAGTGCCAAACTTTGTAGAGTGCAGTGACTATGTACACTGAACGTATATGTGAAGCTGAGTAGTGAGGTTTACATCCCCCATCTGTTACTGTAAATATAGCTGTGTGCGAGAACTTAGAAGAACATTTACTCTATTCAAAGCCGTATATAGGCATGCAATGGTTCCCAGTCCACTGCTCTGTTTCTATTCTGTTACAATCATCAAAGAGGAATCTCTGGGACAGTAATCCTCGTCTCACGCAATTATGCCAGAAATGTGCACATACTTTATATGCAGACACAATTTACGTTAACTGTGTGACTGTTTTATTGAGAATGTGTCTGTATGTATGAAGAACACACAGTATGGGTGTGTGTGTGTGCGTGCGTGCGTGTGACTGCTCTGTGGCAGTGGTGGGAGGAAACAGTGAGAGCTAGTGAGTGGAGAGAGGGACACAGTGAAATGCAAAGGAATACATGTTATCCCACACCTGCATTCCTTTAATCACCATTAGAGGTGCCATAACTGTCCTTCAGCTTTATTTATCTGCCTAGGGTAGGATGCTAACACACACACACACACACAGTTTGTCAAGGCTCTGAGTTTTTGTTAGGTGATAGAGAGAGCGAGATAGAGAGAATGTGAAGAAGAAAGAAGAGAAGCGAGAGCAGAGGGAGGGAAACAGAAGAGGAAAGGGAAAGAGACAGGTGGAATGGGAAGGAGAGAGAGAGAGGCGGAGGGGAAGGGGTGTGTGTGAGTGTCTACATAGCTGGCCCAGTCTACACAGCTTTAGCCTAAGTCTATACAGCGTGGAACGTGGGACACTTCACACAGTAAAGTTAGAACTACAGGAGAACACCAGAACACCCAGGAGTCTGAACAAACACTCAGTCAGTAGAAACACTCAGTCAGTAGAAATGGAGAGAGAAGCACACACACACACACACACCATATTTTCCACACATGATGGCAGCACATGTTGCAGAATGCAGATATCAATATTCAGAAATCAACATGCAGATATCAATATTCAGAAATCAACATGCAGATATCAATATTCAGATATCAACATGCAGATATCAATACCAAATCAAATTTGATTTGTCACACACACACTTAATACATCAGGTGTAGACTTTACTTTGAAATGCTTACAATCCAGTTTTAAGAAAATTGAGTTTGGAAAATATTTACCAAATAAACAAAAGTTTAAAAAAAGTGACACAATAAAAAAACAATATCAAGGCTATGTACAGGGGATTCCAGTACTGAGTCAATGTGCGGGGGTGCAAGTTGGGGGGGGGTCTCCATTTGATTATTTGTTCAGCAGTCTGATGGCTTTGGGGTAGGAGCTGTTAAGGAGCCTTTTGGACCTAGACTTGGTGCTCTAGTACTGCTTTCCATGCAGTAGCAGAGAGAACAGTCTATGACTAGGGTGACTGGAGTCTTGGTTGGTAGGAAGCTTGGCCCCAGTGATGTACTGGGACGTACACACTACCCTCCGTAGCGCCTTACAGTTGGGGGCCGAGTAGTTGCCATACCAGGCGGTGATGCAACCAATAACCATGCTCTCAATGGTGCAGCTGTAGGAACTTTTTGAGGATTTGGGGAACCATGACAAATCTTTTCAGTCTCCCGAGGGGGAAAAGGCATTGTCGTGCCCTCTTCATGACTGTCTTGGTGTGTTTGGACCGTGATACTTTATTGGTGATGTGGACAATAAGGAACTTCAGACTCTCGACCCGCTCCACTACAGCTCTGTCGATGTGAATGGGGGCCATGTTCAGCCCTCCTTTTCCTGTAGTCCACGATCAGCTCCTTTTTCTTGATCACGTTGAGGGAGAGGTTGCTGTCCTGGCACCACACGGCCAGGTCTCTGACCTCCTCCCTATAGGTTGTCTTATTGTTGTCGGTGATCTGGCCACTGTTGTGTCATCAGCAAACTTAATGATGATGTTGGAGTCAAATCAAATTTTATTTGTCACATACACATGGTTAGCAGATGTTAATGCGAGTGTAGCGAAATGCTTGTGCTTCTAGTTCCGACAATGCAGTAATAACCAACGAGTAATCTAGCTAACAATTCCACAACTACTACCTTATACACACAAGTGTAAAGGGATAAAGAATATGTACATAAAGATATATGAATGAGTGATGGTACAGAGCGGCATAGGCAAGATGAGTTCTTCTCGACTGTATGTAATGAAACCTAAGATGACCTGGGGTACCAATGTAAGAAATAACACGTAAAAAAACAAAAAACTGCATAGTTTCCTAGGAACGCGAAGCGAGGCGGCCATCTCTGTCGGCGCCGGAAGTATACCACACATCTGCCATGCTTGGCCACGCAGACGTGGGTGAACAGAGAGTACAGGAGGGAACTAAGCATGCACCCCTGAGTGTCCCCCATGTTGAGGATCAGCATGGCAGATGTGTGGTTGGAATATGCACGTATGGTCACTGTGGGGACATCGTCGATGCATTTATTGATGAAGCCTTTGACTGAGGTGGTATACTCTTCAATACAATTGGATGAATCCCGGAACACATTCCAGTCTGTGCTAGCAAAACAGTCCTGTAGCGTAGCATCCACTTAATCTGACCATTTCTGTATTGAGATGAGTCACTGGCACTTCCTGCTTTAGTTTTTGCGTGTAAGCAGGAATCAGGAGGATATAATTATGGTCAGATTTGTCAAATGGAGCGTGAGCTTTGTATGCGTCTCTGTGTGTGGAGTAAAGGTGGTCTAGAATTTGTTTTCCTCTGGTTGCACATGTGACATGCTGGTAGAAACGGATTTTAGTTTGCCTGCATTAAAGTCCCCGGCCACTAGGAGCGCCTCTTCTGGATGTGTATTTTCCTGTTTGCTTTTGGCCTTCTACAGCTTGTTTAGTGTGGTCTTGGTGTCAGCATTGGTTTGTGGTGGTAAATAGACGGATACAAAAAATATAGATGAAAACTCTTTGGAGATAGTGTGGTCTCCAGCTTATCAGGAGGTACTCTACCTCAGGCGAGCAATACCTCAAGAATTCCTTAATTTTAGACATCGCACACCAACTGTTATTGACAAATAGACACACACCACCACCCTTCATCTTACCGGACGTAGCTGTTCTGTCCTGCTGATGCATGGAAAACCCAGTCAACTGTATATTATCAGAGAAACAAGATATTACAGTTTTTAATGTCCCGTTGGTAGGATAGGGGCTCATCCAGTTTATTCTCCAGTGATTGCAAGTTGCCCAATGGAATGAATGGTAGAGGCGGGTTACCCACTCACCTATGAATTCTCACAAGGCACCTGGATCTGCCCCCCCTGTATCTCCGTCTTTTCTTCAGGTGAATGTCGGCGATTTGGGCCTAGTTCGGGAGGAACAGTATATCCTTTGCATAAGACTCATTAAATAAAACATCTTTGTCCAGTTTGAGGTGAGTAATCGATGTTCTGATATCCAGAACCTCTTTTCGGTCATAAGATTAGGTAGCAGCAACATTATGTACAAAATAAGTTACAATGCGAAAAAACACAGAAAATAGCACAATTGGTTAGGAGCCCGTAAAATGTCAGCCGTCCCTTCCGGGGCCATTCTGTTCACCATGCAGATGTAGATATCAGTATACAGATAACATGGAGATATCAATATGCAGATATCAGTATACAGATAACATGGAGATATCAATATGCAGATATCAACATGCAGATATCAGTATACAGATAACATGCAGATATCAATATGCAGATATCAGTATACAGATAACATGGAGATATCAATATGCAGATATCAGTATACAGATAACATGCAGATATCAATATGTAGATATCAGTATACAGATAACATGCAGATATCAATATGTAGATATCAGTATACAGATAACATGGAGATATCAATATGCAGATATCAGTATACAGATAACATGGAGATATCAATATGCAGATATCAACATGCAGATATCAGTATACAGATAAAAATGCAGATATAAACATGTAGATATCAATATGTAGATATCAATATGCAGATATCAGTATACAGATAACATGCAGAAATCAATATGTAGATATCAATATGCAGATATACAGATAACAAGCAGATATCAATATGTAGATATCAATATGCAGATATCAGTATACAGATAACATGCAGAAATCAATATGTAGATATCAATATGCAGATATACAGATAACAAGCAGATATCAATATGTAGATATCAATATGCAGATATCAGTATACAGATAACATGCAGATATCAATATGTAGATATCATCATGCAGATATCCATATGCAAATATCAATATGCATATGTATACACAAACACATAGTAGTGTTTGTGTCTCATCCTCTCTATTACATCAATATGCTTTATGCTCTCTCTCTCCCCCTCTCTCACTCCTGGACGCACACATGCACGCACAAACACACAGAGGTACACAATTAGTCTGAGGTGTGAGGTGATATGTGGGTTGTGATTAGGGAACAGGTACACAATTAGTCTGAGTTGTGAGGTGATGTGTGGGTTGTGGTTGGGGAACAGGTGCAGATCTCTCTAAGTGGAGGTGTGAGGTGATGTGTGGGTTGTGGTTGGGGAACAGGTGCAGATCTAAGTGGAGGTGTGAGGTGATGTGTGGGTTGTGGTTGGTGAACAGGTGCACATCTCTCTAAGTGGAGGTGTGAGGTGATGTGTGGGTTGTGGTTGGGGAACAGGTGCACATCTCTCTAAGTGGAGGTGTGAGGTGATGTGTGGGTTGTGGTTGGGGAACAGGTGCAGATCTAAGTGGAGGTGTGAGGTGATATGTGGGTTGTGGTTGGGGAACAGGTGCATATCTCTCTAAGGGGAGGTTTGAGGTGATGTGTGGGTTGTGGTTGGGGAACAGGTGCAGATCTAAGTGGAGGTGTGAGGTGATGTGTGGGTTGTGGTTGGGGAACAGGTTCACATCTCTCTAAGTGGAGGTGTGAGGTGATGTGTGGGTTGTGGTTGGGGAACAGGTGCAGATCTAAGTGGAGGTGTGAGGTGATGTGTGGGTTGTGGTTGGGGAACAGGTTCACATCTCTCTAAGTGGAGGTGTGAGGTGATGTGTGGGTTGTGGTTGGGAAACAGGTGCAGATCTAAGTGGAGGTGTGAGGTGATGTGTGGGTTGTGGTTGGGGAACAGGTTCACATCTCTCTAAGTGGAGGTGTGAGGTGATGTGTGGGTTGTGGTTGGGGAACAGGTTCACATCTCTCTAAGTGGAGGTGTGAGGTGATGTGTGGGTTGTGGTTAGGGAACAGGTACACAATTAGTCTGAGGTGTGAGGTGATGTGTGGGTTGTGGTTAGGGAACAGGTACACAATTAGTCTGAGGTGTGAGGTGATGTGTGGTTTGTGGTTGGGGAACAGGCGCACATCTCTCTAAGTGGAGCGAGTGTCACTGGTGTTCTTTCCACTGAGACACACCTGACTGACTGGCTCCAAACTCCATCTATCCCCTGCTAGCCTCTCTCTCTCTCTTTCTCTCTCCTTTCTCTTTCTCTCTCTCTCTCTTGCTCTCTCCTTCCTTTTGTCTTTGTCTTTGTAAATATATTTAGCTCCGTTCATATTTCCTCTCCTTTTGTATCTTCAGCCCTCTTTTCTATCTCTCTACATGTTTCTGTGGTTCTGGCAGGGCTCAGCTGGGGTCCAGCTGTGATACTGCCCCAGAACCCAAGCTGCTTCTCCATACTACACATACCGCTCACGATCTCCCTCCACACGCACATCAAGTCTAATTTTATTCTTCACAAGGTTCATAAACAACAGTTGTAGACTAACAGTGAAATGCTTACTTCCCAACGATGCAGAGAGAAAGGATAGAAAAGTAATAACACAAAATAATAAAAACACAATGATTAACAATAACTTGACCATAGGAGTGGATGTGCAGGGGTACGAGGCCATTGAGGTAGATAGGTACATATAACTAGGAATAAAGGGACAGATAATCAACAGTAGCAGCATGGTATGTGATGAGTCAAAAAGAGTTAGTGTAAAAAGGGTCAATGCAGACAGTTAAATAATTAACCAAAAAGCTACCCAGACTAACTGTTTATCCGTCTTATGGCTTGCGGGAAGAAGCTGTTCGGGGTCCTGTTTGTTTCAGACTAGGTGCATCGGTACCGCTTGCCATGCGGTAGCAGAGAGAACAGTCTGACTGAGTCGTTGACCATTTTTAGGGCCTTCCTCTGACACTGCCTGGTATAGAAGTTCTGGATGGCAGGGAGCTCGGCCCAAGTGATGTACTGGGTCGTACACACTACGCTCTGTAGTGGTCAGATGCCAAGCAGTTTCCATAGCAAGCGGTGATGCAGCAAGTCAAGATGCTCTCAATGATGCAGCTGTAGAACCTTTTGAGGATTTGAGGGCCCCTGCCAAATCTTTTCAGTGATCCAAACATCTCTCTTTCTCTTTTTCTGTGTGTGTGTGTGTGTGTGTGTGTGTGTGTGTGTGTGTGTGTGTGTGTGTGTGTGGGTGTGTGTGTGTGTGTGTGTGTGTGTACAGATGACAAGCAGCCCATGAGAAATGCTTCATTTAGCTTTTATTTACCACAACACAGAGAAACTTTTCCTATCCGTTACAGCCCCGCCCACTTCGCCATTCACACCCGTGTCCGATTCGCTGGCACCACAAAGCCCAGGTCGCTGTTAATCACTGAAATGAAAGCTAGACAGTTAGGGAGCATCAGAAATAAACGATGGATAGAGGACCATGTTTTGCAGATTTTGAGGGCAAGGAAATATAACCAAATAAACAGACGAAGCCCTCCGGACCTCGTTGAAGACTGAATCCCCCAGGGATAAATTAGTTTGACACCTTTGCTCTGAAGCCTTATCAATTTATTTTACAGTGGCACCAAAAAAGCATTTTGAAAATGCTTCCTCTGTGATCCATAAGTGTTGACATCGATTTAAACGACTCCAACAGCGATCCAAACATCTCCACATCCACAGATATATAAGGTCTTCCTAGTGATTCAGACGGACGGAGCCTTTAAGCGACTGAAATATAAAACAGCCTGATAACGTTGACACGCATGCAGTGGTGGGTGACTGTTGGAAGAGGGGTGGACGATGTCACTAGTAACAGTAAATACTGCTGCTCTGAATATATAAGGGCCCGATAACCTCAGTGACTATTTGAACAAATGACAGTTAAGTCATGACCCTTGCTACAGTAATAGCTGTGAGTCATCACCTGGAGTAGTGTGTAAGAAATGGCACCCTAAGTCTGGTCAAAAGTAGTCCACTATAAAGGGAAGAGGGGGCCATTTGGGAGGCATGCTGTATCTGTGATTGCGTTAGGAGTTGTCGACTCATATCCACTGAGGCAAGACCCTGTGGTGTTGATTGACACATGACGTCGGAATAAGTGGCCTCTGGTAGCCAGTATAGATGATTGGTCATTACACTGTTCCAGGCATCATCAAACGGAGGATTGTGACTGTGGTCTGATCTGTGTAGCTGAGTATTAGTGAAGGTCTTTCTTCATATGTCACCAGTTAAACTAGCGTTATATTTGATCCAACAAATGTCTGAAACACCAAACCCAGGACAGAGTATAATCCCTGGTTTCCTGAAACAAAGATCACATTAGACAAGAGCAAACCATGAGAGGACATTCAGGTTATTTTTGATGGCTGTACATTGTGTCCAGATCCTGTGCCATATAGATGCGCAGAACACTTATTTTAATTTCCTTTTCATCATTTGTCCAAATTTAAAAGTATTTTTTCCATCTCTGAATCATCAGTATTGTAGCAGTCATTTTTATGGTTTGAATTTCGCTCCCATCCCCTCCATTCATGTCTCCTGCCCCCTGTGTACAGTATAACACAGGTGGAGCAGGTCCCTTCCTGGTCAACTGGCAGATGCAGTACTTGTAGTTCAGCTCAGGTGTGCTGGGCCTGAGGTACCATCAGGAGGCAGCCAGAGAGCCCTTGCTCAGATGTGCTCCAGTGTGCTGAGAGGACCAGTGTGCTGAGAGGTCCAGTGTGCTGGGAGGAACAGTGTGCCGAGAGGACCAGTGCTGGGAGGACCAGTGTGCTGAGAGGACC